>NC_091957.1:21959870-22027188 GCF_031021105.1 Erythrolamprus reginae | reverse complement strand
TTGCAGATTTCCGCCGGCTGGAGATGGAGGCCCTGTTTCAATAGCGGCGTGCATTCCCTTTGCCAGTTCTCAGGAGGGTTGCGTGCAGAGGGATGTTGATGGGTGTGTTTGTGGGCTGATTTGCCACCCCATGAGCTTCTTCAGAAAGCACCCTGCTAGTTTGTTGGCATCCATCGAAGACCCAGATTGTTGGGGGTGATAGGATTGACTCCCTAAACCACTTAGAGGGCTGGAAAGCATTGTGAAGTGGTATATAAATTCAAGTGCTATTACCATCTGTCTCCTTCCTTCCTTCCTTCCTTCCTCCCTTCCTTCCTTCCTTCCTTCCTCCTCCCTCCCTCCCTCCCTCCCTCCCTCCCTCCCTCCGTCCCTTCCTCCTTTCCTTTATCTTTCTGTCCTCTCCTCCTTTCCCTTCCTTTTATCTTTTCCTTCCCCCCTCCCCCCCTCCCTCTGGTTAGAATTGCAGCTACCTCTGCCTACTGCCAGCAGTTTGATCCTGACCAGCATAGGAGTCGACAAAACGAGGACTCGGATTGTTGGGGGTGGGGGGAATAGGCCGACTCTGTAAACTGCTTAGAGTGGGCACTATGAAGCTATTTCCTCAACATGATGTCAGCACAGGCAAAGCACGGTCTCATGCGCAAAACGCCCCCTTCCCACAAGATACAAACCCACCCCTGGTCTGTGCCGAAAGCGCATGATAGCAGACCCCCCAAAGGCGCGTGCCCTTTTGGGGGGTTCACCCTCGGTTTGGGGTTCTCGGTTCTTCCCCATTTCACCCAGACGCGGTAGAATAAATTCACCTTCGTTCCCTTTCATTTTTAACAATCCAGCTCGGGGAAAAAAATCAAAATTTGGGTTGTTTTGAAAAGGGAGGAGGAAAGGCTGGGAGGCTGTGGGAGGGAGGAAAAGGAAAAACATGGTTTTGTTTTGTTTTCTTGGTACGTTGAAGCGCAGGAAAAAAGAGGACGAGGCTGAAATGCTGAGATATATTTTCCATTTTCTGGGAAGTTTTCACCTTTTTGCTTTTCCTGTTTCCTCTCCTGTTAGGGAGATGTCCCACCCTCCACCTCTCCTCTCGCCCCAGAATGCTCCCCACATCGCTTTGGGGCCTCACTTGAGACCCCCCTTCCTGGGGGTGCCCTCGGCTTTGTGCCAGACGCCAGGTAAGAAGGGGACAGACAAACACACATACACACACATGTGCTGTGAAAGGGCCTTTTGAAGGGAGAACGGAGGCTTTAAATTGAGAGGAAGACGGGGGTGGGTGGGTTTGGTTTTTGTAATTCCCCCCCCCAAGAGATGTTTGAGGGAAGGTGGGGGGGGGGATATGCAGGAAGGAGTGGATGGGAGGGACAAGGGGGGGGGAGCAGGTGGATGGATGGATGAGCGGCTTTTATTAATTTCTTCTCTCCGTCTAAGTCTGCTCCTTCCCCCTCTCGTTAATGCAAATCCATTAATGAATTAATGAATGAGTTTGCTAATTCTCATTTGGTGGCCTTTGTTTTTTTCTTTCTCTTTTTTCCCCTGGCGTCTTCCTTCCTTCCTTCTCTTCTTTCTATCCGCACCTCCTTCCTTCCTTCCTTCCCTCCCTCCCTTCCTCTTTCATCTCTATTATTCCTTCCTTCCCTCCCTCCTTCTCTTGCCTCCTTCCTTCTTTCAATATCCTTCCTTCCATCCTCCCTTATCTCTTTCTCCCTCCTCCCTTCCCTCTCTCTCTCCGTACTTTCTCTCCCTATTTTCCTTGTCTCTTTTCTTCCCTCCCTCCCTCCCTTGTCTCTCTCTCTCCTTCCTTTCTCTTTCAATCCTTCCTCCAACCCTTTCCCCCTCCCTTCCCTTTGTTCCCTTTTTTCTGTTTTCCTCCTTTTTTTCTCCTCTACATCTCTTCCTCCTTCCCTCCTGCTACAATTTCCCCCTGGCTAATGCATCTCTCCTTTCTTTCCTGAGTCGGCAGCCACTTTCTCTCTCTCTCACACACACACACAGCCTCAATTTCCGGACCGGACGTCGTTCCATCTCTCACTGAAGCAGGCAGGGAATTGAAACTCAAGCTGGCAAAGCACATAGAGCAATTTCTCTCTCTCTCTCTCTCTCTCTCTCTGCCCGTCTCGTCGCCTGAGTTCACATCGCTTCTCTTCCCTTTTTCCCAAGGTTACGGCTTCCTCCAGCCAGCCCAGGCGGAGATCTTTGCCCGCCAGCAGGAGATGCTCAGGAAGCAGAACCTTGCCAGGTGAGAGTTGGCAAAACACAAGTCAAACACACGCAGGGCTTGGCGCATGGGCTCTCCTGCCCGGCCACCCCCACTTTCATCCCTGGAGGGACAGATGTTACTGGGTAGACTTGGCCAGGCCAACAGGGGTGGGGTGGGGGGGTGGGACGTTCCTTCCATCCTAGATTTTTCTGGGCAGCCGGCCTCACTCAATGAGAACATGAGAAATGTGGATTTCACTGGCAGGGCCCTCTCTGTCTCCCACGCCGGGGTCGTCTTCGCTCCCCCTCGCTGACTGGAAAGGGGCCGAAGAAAGAATTTAAAGTAAAGTTGAGCTTGACCACTTCAATAAAAGTCTTTCTGTATGGAATAATTTCCCATCACCATTCGTTTTAGGATGCAAATTCGCCCACCCACACTCTGTGATTTCCTCGTGGTCTCTTTTTTCCCCATCACCATATTTTTCGAAGTATAAGACACCCCCCCCCCCCCAAAAAAAAAAAGAGTTTGAAAATTTGGGTACTTTGAATGTAGCTTTTTTGAAGCTTTATTTCCCAGCCTTAAGTGGGTGCTAACGATCTTCCCGGCTCTCCAAAGAAGTTTTTTTCCAGCCCTAAATCTTTGCAGGCTTTTTTCATTGCTACTCCGTCTGAAGAGGTTTTTTCCAGCCCTAAGTCTTTGCAGGCTTATTTTCATTGCTACTCGCTTTGAATAATTTTTTTTCAGCCCTAACCAAGGGATAAAATAATGTGCTGAAACTGACCTGACTAAGGACGCTAGCCAGGTGAATTATCTGGTAGGCAGAATTTTCCCCTTATTGTCCTCCCCAAAAACTAAGGGGGTGATGTCTTATACTCTGAAAAATACGGCACTAATAAAGTTTACTTAACTTTGAGCCCAGACAGAGTGAGGGGGGGGAGGGAAATGAAGTAGAGGAGATTGGAAAAGAATTAAGGTGGTCCCAAGTCACCGATTTTGGTGCCCTTTGTAACTTTGAATGTCCGTGGTAAGGGCTACTGGTGGTGGGAGTGGGATTTTTATTGTGAATCCTCTCAAAACCCAATTTTCTACCCGCGTAGGCTGGAGATGTCGGCGGAAATTATCCGGCAGAAAGAACTGGAGAGCCTTCACCGCCAGCGGCTTTTGGGAACCGACCCCATGAGTTTGCACCCGGGTCTGCCCCCAGACCACCCGGCTTTGCGGAGTCTCCACGACATCCCCGAAGGACACCCGCTTCGGGACGAGCTCTCCCGGAGGAATGCCATGCTAGTTCTCCGGCATAACAATGCCCCGCTCCTCTCGCTCAACCCCCAGGGGGTCCCGGCGGTCTCCACCACCCCTCCCAAGGAGCGGAGGGGCTCCCGGAAGGCCGCGCACTCTCGCACCGAGGCGCTGGGCCAGAGCGAATCCAAAGACTTGTTGGAGAGCCGCCCGCCGGATGGCAACAATGAGGAAATGAAAGACTCGGAGAGCGACGCCGAAGCGAACGACGAGAAACCGGACACTCTGAAGCCCGAGAACAGCGGCGGGCCTTGCGAGGTGAAGGAGTGCAAAGAGGTGGTGGCAAAGATTGGCGAGGGCGCCAAAGAACTGGGTGAGGTGCCGGCTGGGCAGAATCCACCCTGCAGTTCCTCCAGTGCCGAGCTGCCTAGCTATCTCCTGGGTCCGACCATCGGCAAGTCGGAGGCCAAGCTGCTCCCCACGGCATCCATCCCGCCACCCCAGCCACTGCCGTTCGGTTTCCCATATACGATGAGTCCGTATTTTCACGCAGGTGAGTGAGGAGGGGAGGATAGATGGCATTTGGGGCCTCTTTTCTGGAGTGGTGGGGGACCACGAGCCATTATTCCCAACTTTTTAAAAACATCGTCTAGAGTCCTTGGGCTTAAGAATGTGCACAAATCACATTTTTTTAAAAAAAAAAATAGACTAAAACTGTCTAACCAAAGGCACAGCTTGAAATCTCTTCTTATTTCGAAAACACTTTTTTTGTCCGAGGTCGGCTGTCCTATTCTCTATTGACCAGTTTGCATTAGCTGCTGTTCAAGAGTCCCCTTCCTTCTTCTTTAATTTGCAGGTTTTTTTACTGTGATGGGGTGTGTCGAAGTCGCAGGTATAAACCCTGAGAGGCCGTCCAAAATAATTTGTGAATCTTTTGCATAGACTTATTCCCTCTGTCTCTGTCTGTCTGTCTCTCTCTCTCTCTCACACACACACACACACAAACAATTTCGAATTCATTAAAATGTCCTACATCACATTCCCAGGTCGGGAAAAATATCTCTTGTAGCCCGCTGCTAAGATTTTTACCTTGTCTAAAACTGGGGGTCTATAAACTTGTCAACTTTAAGACTTGTGGACTTCAACGAAGCAGTGGAAGTGATGTGCCGGTGCCTGGAGGCTGTTGGGGCCTGGATAGGTGTCAACAAACTCAAACTCAATCCAGACAAGACGGAGTGGCTGTGGGTCTTGCCTCCCAAGGACAATTCTATCTGTCCGTCCATTACCCTGGGGGGAGGAAATTATTGACCCCCTCAGAGAGGGTCCGCAACTTGGGCGTCCTCCTCGATCCACAGCTCACATTAGAGAACCATCTTTCAGCTGTGGCGAGGGGGGCGTTTGCCCAGGTTCACCTGGTGCGCCAGTTGTGGTCCTATTTGGACCGGGAGTCATTGCTCACAGTCACTCATGCCCTCATCATCTCGAGGCTTGACTACTGTAACGCTCTCTACATGGGGCTACCTTTGAAAAGTGTTCGGAAACTTCAGATCGTGCAGAATGCAGCTGCGAGAGCAATTATGGGCTTCTCTAAGTATGCCCATATTACTCCAACACTCCGCAGTCTGCATTGGTTGCCGATCAGTTTCCGGTCACAATTCAAAGTGTTGGTTATGACCTATAAAGCCCTTCATGGCACCGGACCAGAATATCTCCGGGACCGCCTCGTGCTGCACGAATCCCAGCGACCGGTTCAGTCCCACAGAGTTGGCCTTGTCCGGGTCCCGTCGACTAAACAATGTCGTTTGGCGGGACCCAGGGGAAGAGCCTTCTCTGTGGCGGCTCCGACCCTCTGGAACCAGCTCCCCCCTGAGATTAGGATTGCCTTTCGCAAACTCCTTAAAACCCACCTCTGCCGTCAGGCATGGGGGAACTGAAACATCTCCCCTTTGCCCATGTTGTTTTGGTGCTAGATTGATTGTGTGCTTGTTTTTTAATATTCTGGGGTTGTTTTTTATGAATTTTTTAGCTTAAAATTGTAATTGGATTGGTGGGTATTGGATTTGTTATTATGTATTGTTTTTACCTTGTTGTGAGCCGCCCTGAGTTTGCAGAGAGGGGCAGCATATAAATCCAATAAATCTAATCTAATCTAATCTCACTCAACCACTTCAACCACAAGAATTTGCTGGCTGGGGAATTCTGGGAGTTGACATCCACAAGTCTTAACGTGACCAAGGTTGGAGACCCCTGTTCTAAAGAAAGACTCCTGGTTAATTTCTGATAACTTCCTAGATTATATCTGTACAATTTTCCAGTCGTCCCCCCCCCCCCCCGGAGTTTCTGAATGGTTTTCCGTTTCAAGTCTCAAATCAGAGTTTTAGGGAATTTTCTTGCGAGCATTGGAAAAAACCTAAATTTCTCCCATACCCAGCGAATTGTCCATTCCCAAACTCATTTGTTCAGCTCCTTCCAAATGTTACCCAGTTTCTCAGGACTTTTAAAAAAGGAAAAATGTCTCTCTCCCCCCACCCCCAGCCCTGTCTGTCTCCATCCAGGTTATCTTCCTGACACTCACCATTAACCTTGGTTTATAGGGCTGTTTATAGGGAATTATACTTCTGTTCATGGTTTATGTTTAGGTGGAGGAAACTTCCAAAAATGGCTTTATATATGGAGTTTTACCAGTGTAGGCAACTTGGAAAGCCTTGCCACGTTAAGGAAAAGAGAAGATTCCCCAAATTTCGAAGGGGAGTCAGGATGAGAGGAAGGGAAGGGTCGTGAAAAATACCTCCCACCAGTATTGGGCTGCAGCATGGATGGTTTGCTACACCATCCAGGAAGGAAAACTGGAGATGCACACACACCGCCACATCCCTGATACATGCATGCACCCACATGCATGATATTCAAATTCTATACATGCGCAGGAAGCGGAATCTCGCATGAAGATGCTCGCCTGCGCGAGATTTCACCGATTTCTGGTGACTCCTTTGCTTCCGTGCACGCCAGCATCCTTGCACCAAATTTCACTTCCTGCGCATGCGCGAAGCTGAAATTCACTGAAATTCAGCCTAGAGCGCACTGGAAGCATGGGCGACCTGGTGCCCTTCACTGCCTCCCACCCAGGGGTGGGATTCAGCCTGTTCAGACTGGTTTGGGTGAACTGATTGCTGTTTTTTACACCTGGTTCGCTGAACTGGTAGTTGCAAGGACTGGCTGACCCTGTCCACATCGCTCCTCCGCCCAGGAGTCTCCACGCAGCCCATTTTGAATAGTCCAATCTTGAGCAATATGCAAATAATCGGAGCATCCGCTATTCACCGCACCGCAAAATAGCCGCTTCCTCTCCCATTTCCGGTAGTTAGCTCCATTGAGAAAGTTAGCTCCATTGAGAAAGAAAAATCAAAAACAAAAACATTCCCAACCCTTTTTCAGCCGAAATCACTCACCAGCACACCACTTAATTTTTCCTTCACCTCGCCATCGCTTAAAAGGTCCTCTTCCCAGGACTTACCGCTCGTCTCCAATCCCTGCATTACGTTGTCTCCGTGGCTGGTGCCGACTCAGGCATGGCAGCCTGGCTGGCTTTGCACCACCGCCGGCGCGAGACTAGGCCAGTACATCTGGTGAGGTATGCCAACCTCAAACCAGACCCCCAGTAGCGTCCCCTGCGTCACCTCCCCTTTAGGGAGGATTGGGTCTGGTTCAAAAGAACCAGAACCCCCAAACGGTGGGATTCAGGGACCCCCCAAGGAAGATCTCTGTGCTGCTGCGGCCATTTGACCCCACCCCTTCTCCCCATGCAGCCCATTTTGGATGCCATGTAAGTGCAGGGCCCACAGGACGGCTTCTGGAGGGCGAAAAACAGGCCTCCCAGAAGTTTCAGAAGTCATTTCCAGCCTCCAAAGCCCTGGGGAGCTGTTTTTGCCTTCACGGAGGATTGCAGAACACCTCCTGAGCCCGAGGAGCGTGAAAACGTGTCCCCCTCGGGCGTGGTGTAGGATGCTTCATAGAATCATAAAGTTGGAAAGGAGCTCCAGGGTCATCAGGTCCAACCCCGTGCTCAATGCAGGATACACTAAACCATCCCAGAAAGTCTCTGTTTGAAGACCTCCAGTGAAGGCGAGCCCACCACCTCCTGTGGCAAACTGTTCCACCGGTTTATCACCCTTACCGTTAGAAAGTTTTTTCTGATACCTCATCTAAATCTACTCCCTTGCGGTTTCATTCCATTGTTTCTAGACTTTCCATGTGCTAATGAGAACAATGCTGATCCCGCTGCTCTGTGACAGCCCTTCAGATATTTGTAGACAGCTATCAAGTCTCCTCTTAGTCTTCTCCTTTGCAGACGAAACATCCCTAGATCCTTTAACCGTTCCTCACAGGACATGGTTTCCAGACCACTCACCATCCTTGTAACTCCTTTGAACTTAGAAACATAGAAAAACACAGAAACATAGAAGATTGATGGCAGAAAAACCCTTTGACATATTTAAATGTTTCGATCATGTCCCCCATTTCCCTTCTGCCCTCCAGACTATACCGATTGAGTTCAGTAGGTTTTATGCTTACGGCCTTCCACCGTTTTTGTAGCCCGTCTTTAGACCCATTCAATTTTGTCAATCTCTTTTTGTAGGTGAGGTCTCCGGAACTGAACACAGTATTCCAAATATGGTCTCACCAGTGCTCTATACAGCGGGATCACAATCTCCCTCTTCCTGCTTGTTCTACCTCTAGCTATGCAGCCAAGCATTCTACTCGCTTTCCCGACCGCCTGACCACACTGTTCACTCA
The DNA here is from genome assembly GCF_031021105.1 of Erythrolamprus reginae. Taxonomy (NCBI): domain Eukaryota; kingdom Metazoa; phylum Chordata; class Lepidosauria; order Squamata; family Dipsadidae; genus Erythrolamprus; species Erythrolamprus reginae. Next base: position 22,018,964 of record NC_091957.1, on the reverse strand, counting down.
TTTTGAGACTGTCAGAGACCACTACCCCAAAATCCTTCTCTTCCAAAGTTTTTGCTAACACAGAACTGCCAATGCAATGCTCAGATTGAGGATTCCTTTTCCCCTAGTGCATTTTACATTTGGAAACATTAAACTGCAGTTTCCATTACTTTGACCATTTATCTAGTAAAGCTAAATCATTTGCCATATTACAGACGCCTCCAGGAATATCAACCCTATTGCACACTTTAGAGTCATCGGCAAATAGGCAAACGTTCCCTACCAAACCTTCCCCTATGTCACTCACAAATATATTAAAACTTGCTCTAGTTTATCAATATCCTGTTTAAACTGGGGCTCCCAGAACTGGACACAGTATTCCAAGTGTGGTCGTACCAAAATACTGTAGAGAAGAATAATTACTTTACATGGGCGAGATTCTATGCTCCTCTTGATGCATCCCAGGATTGTGTTTGCCTTTTTTGCAGCTACTACACACTGTTTAATCTGTGATCTACCAATACACCCAGGTCCTTCTCACCTGTGCCACACCCACTGTTGAATCCCGCCCCTTGCTGATCCCGCCCCCTGTATTTATTTTGCAGGCAAGTCTGCTTCTTTCGTCGGGTGCTGCTACGTCCATTCTGGTTTGTCGGCAAAATGATTTGGCCGCCGCTGGCTCCTTTGGCAAACATCGCACAAGCACACAGACACATAGACACACACACACATTCACTTCTCTCCATATTCCAGCCTTTTGAATTTCTTCTTTATTTTTGCCGCTGTCATTTAGCTCGGAAAATTTTACTCCAGCTGAAGACGGGGGAGGATTGGGGTAGGGAGAAGTACGTTGGCAGAGGCGGCTGGGTGGAAAAATACTTGGTTATTTTAATTTTTTTAAAGCATCTGGAAGGATCGGTGGATTTTTTTAAAAAAATTCTTTTTTAAAAAAATTGAGTAAAATTCTCCTCCATGGTAAATCAGAGCAAATTTAGCTTTGGATGCAATTTTGTTCGGGTTGGAATTTTCATGTCCGTTGTGGAGTGGACAAACGACATCCTCCCCCCTAACCCGCCTACGATACTCAAGGGCCCCTCGTCTGGAGGCTTGGCCAGGAACCTAAAAGATCATGTAGACGTGAGTCTTTCCTATGTCTGGAGGATCACTTGGTGGTCTCCCTTCCAACCATCTTGTGGCCTGGGATCGGCGACCCAGCCTTACTTCAGATGCTGCTTTAGCGTCTTTCTCTCCCTTCTCCTCCCAACTCATTTGTCCTCTGGAGGTGCAGCAACTACCTTGATTTGAAATGTTCCGCGTTCTGGAAGCGGTTTGTCTTAAACAAAATCCCCAGTCCGGCCCTTCTGAAGTCAGAATGCTTTGTCCTGGTTCCATCGTCTTCTGCTTCCTTTATTTTCCTTTCTACATCCAAGCGGAGACAGGCTGTAGAGTGTAGGTGAATTCAGGAATAAAAGAAACAGATATTGTGCAAAGTTAGCCCATTGGTAGGTACACAACAGTTGAGCTATTGCTCTTCTCCAAGACCAATCACATGATATGTCTTAAGATCTTCTCCCTTCTCCTTCTCCCTTCTTTCTCCTCCTTCTTCCTTCTCCTTCTCCCTTTCTCCTTCTTCCTTCCCCTTCTTCTCCTTTTCCCACTCCTCTTCCATTGGTCCTCCTTCTCCTCCTCCTCCTCCTTCTTCCTTCTCCTCCTTCTTCTCCCTTCTCCTTCTCCCTTCTTCCTTCTCCTCATCCTCCCTCTCTTCTTCCTTCTCCCTTTGTTCTTCTTCCTTCTCCTCCCTTTGTTCTTCTTCCTTCTCCTTCTTCTTCTCCTTTCTCCTCCTCCCTCCTCCCTTCTTCCTTCCCCCTCTTTTCCTTCTCCCACTCCTCCTCCCTTCTTCCTTCCCCTCCTCCTCCTTCCTCTTCTCACTTCTCCTCCTCCCTTCTCCTCCTCCCTTCCAGCCACCCAGCCATGCCCAGTTCCTGCAACTGCTCATTAGATGTTTCAGCTTCCAATCCCCTGATCACCCTGGTTGCTCTTCTCTGCACTCCTTCCAAAGCAGCAGTTCTCAACCTTTCTAATGCCACGACCCCTTAATACAGTTCTTTGTTTTGTGGTGACTCCCAACCATAACTTGAGCGCCAATTCTCCCAACAGAGCTTGAAGAGGATTGGCAGGAAGGTCAGAGGGACACCCCCATTGTAAACGCCTGATTGGTCGGATTGTAAAAATAGATTCCAAGGCGCCAGAATAGAAGCTTTAGTTCCTAACACCAGGGGGAAATTGTATTTTCCCAGGGTCTTAAGCAACCCCTGTGAAACGGTCATTCAACCCCCAAAGGGGTCCCAACCCGCAGGTTGAGAACCACTGTATATAGACTCTCAACTAGAGGTGTGCCGCTCCAGTAGTGGCCTGCCAATTGCGCAGTTTTGGTGTGACGGATGCAATATTTGCCTTTACCAGTCTGTACCGCCACCATCTCTCCCCCCCCCCTAATTTTTGGTGATTTTTCAGCTCTCTGAGCATGTCCAGAAGGAAAATTGTCCCCCTGTGCATGCGCGGAAGGAAAAATGCGCTAGGGGTCACGTGCATGCATGAAACAACCTGTCCTTGGTCTCAAGCTCTTTTTATAGCGTGCTGATCCAAATTGGGCGCTATACTCTACGTGTGGCCTAACCAAGGCTTTGCAGACTGGTATTAATGCTTCCCTTGATCTCTATTCTAACCACTGTGCCAGAACCGGGGTGGTGCAGTGGTTAGAGTGCAGCAATGCAGACTACTTCAGCTAACTGCTAGCCGTAGTTCAGTGGTTCAAATCTCACCACCAGCTCAAGGTTGACTCAGCCCTCCATCCTTCCTAGGTGGGTCAAATGAGGACCCAGATTGTTGGGGGCAATACATTGACTCTATAAACTCCTCCTCACTAATGGGAAGACCACTGCTATTTCTTAACATCCATGGCTGGATTCGTCCTCGGACCTGCCCCCCTCCCTCTTCTTCCGCCCGAAAAAGCATTCCCAACATGCTGAAATCATTAAGTGCCTTCCCCCCCTCCCCTCCTCCATTCCCCTTCCTCCAAGGCTTCCCTCCTGCCTTCCCTCCCACCCCCAGGCTAGGAAACCCCCCTGGAGGAGTTCGCCTCCAAATTGACCTTGCCTGGTATTTTAATTGACAGTTCATTAAAGATGGATGTGTGGCTGGAGGGAAGCGGCAGGAGGAATGGGGAGTGGGGCTGTCCGCTGGGGTGAAAGGAGGGGAGCGGGAGAGAAGAAGAGGAAAGCGGTCGGTGATTTATGTTTCCTCTTTTCCGTCTTGCCTCCGCTCACCCCTCTTTTCCCATCTCTTGCAAACCCCCTCCCCTATTTTATTTTCTCCTTTCAGGCACAATGGGAGGTCTCTTTCTAGACGGAGACGAGAGCCCGTCCACTGCCGCGGCGTTGCAAGACGTCAGCAAGTGGACCGTCGATGACGTTTGCAGTTTTGTGAGCTGCCTCTCTGGTTGCGCCGAATACAGTCAGGTACGCTTATTTATTTATTGCATTTATATGCCGCTGACTCACGTTGCCGCCTGGGGCTCCCTTAATATTGCAGAAACGGCCACGCAGTCAACACAACTCTCCCCCTTGCACACATGGGCCACGGAGGCTCCATTTCAGGAATTCAAAACTCCCAAAGCTGCTTATTTAATGGCTGCATGTTTAGCCTGTTTTTCCGCATTCAAGCGGGTGTGAATCCATACAGATCCCAATATTTGATCCATACAGGTACGATAGTCCTCGACTTAAAAACCACAATGGAACCCCCCATGTCCATTGCTAAGTGAGATAGTTAAGTGCGTTTTGTCTCCGTCGATGGCCTTTCTGAACAAGTTGTTAAGTGTTAAGTTGTTAAGTTTTGTGAGCTGCCTCTCTGGTTGTGCTGAATACAAGCAGGTACAGTTGCTACCTGGGGCTCCCTTAATATTGCAGAAACAGCTGCACACTCAACACAACGTTTCCCCTTGCACATATGGGCCACGGAGGCACCAATTCAGGAATTCAAAACTCCCCAAAATTGGTTATTTTAATGGCTGCATGTTTAGCCTGTTTTTCCAAGCTTTGTACTGTACATTCAGTGCTCTCCATTTGATCCATAGAGGTATGGATCCTTACAGATCCCAATATTTGATCCATACAGGTACAATAGTCCTCGACTTAAAAACCACAACTGAACCCCCCATGTCCATTACTAAGGGAGCCGATTAAGTGAGTTTTGTCTCCCTCGACTGCCTTTCTCACCTAGTTGTTAAGTGTTAAGTTGTTAAGTTTTGTGAGCTGCCTCTCTGGTTCTGCTGAATACAGGCAGGTACAATTGCCACCAGGGGTTCCCTTAATAATTGCAGAAACGACTGTGCACTCAACACAACGCTGACCCTTACACATACAATAGAGCAGTGATGGTGAACCTTTTTTTCCTCGGGTGCCAAAAGAGTGTGCATGCCCACACCCATAATTTAATGCCTGGAGAGGACAAAAACAGCTGCCTCCACCCCCCCGGAAGTCCCTCTGGAGGCCGGAAACAGCCTGTTCCCCAACTTCTGGTGGGCCCAGTAGGTTTGTGTTTCACCTCCTTGGAGCCGGGAAAGGGTAAAAAAAGGGTAAAAACCTCCTTCCCCATCCTCCTGGAGGCTCTCTGGAAGCCAAAAATGCCCTCCCAGAGCCTTTGCGCAAGCCAAAAATCAGCTGGCCGGCACACACATGCACGTTGGAGCTCAGCTACAGCAACGGCTCGCATGCCAGCAGATATGGCTCCGCGTGCCACCTGTTGCACCCGTGCCATAGGTTCGCCATCACTGCAATAGAGGCTCCATTTCAGGAATTTAAAACTCCCCAAAGTTGGTTGTCTAATGGCTGCATGTTTAGCCTGTTTTTCTGCATTTTATTTATGTATTTATTGTACTTATACGCCGGTCAATCCAAAGCGGACTCAGAGCAGCTAACAAGTGGAACAAATACAACAGCATTAAAATACAATCCGAATTGAATAATAAAATCAGTAATATAATAACAATAAAATAATATCTTGAAAAGAACCCTACACACACAACAGTCAATCTAATTCCAGGCCTGACGGAATTAGCACCCAAGCCTTGTATGTACAGGGGTCTCCGTTTGGTCCATACAGGTACGGCTGTCCTCGACTTAAAACCACCACAGAACCCCAAATGTCCATTGCTAAGCGAGACAGTTAAACCACCCTGAATCTTCGGAGAAGGGCGGCATACAAATCTAAATAATAATAATAACAATAATAATAGGTGAGTTTTGCCTCCGTTTATGGCCTTTCTCACCAAGTTGTTCAGTTGTTAAGTTTTGTGAGCTGCCTACAGGCAGGTTTGTTGCCACTGGGGTTCCCTTAACATTGCAGAAACGGCCACACACTCAACACAGCGCTTCCATCTTGCAAACATACAATGATAATAAATAATAATAATTTATTAGACTTGTATGCCAATCGGGGCGGCTCACAGCAGCAATAAAACAGCACAATACAAATCTAATAGTTAAAACTATGACTAAAAACCCGCTATCTTAAAAAACAATGTTCAACAGAGGGCCAATTTCAGAAGTAAAAAGTCCCAAAGTCTTGTTTGTCTATAGCTGCATGTTTAGCTTGTTTTTTGAGTCCAAGCCTTGTACATACAGGGGGGTCTGTATTTAATCCATACAAATCCTTGACTTATGACCATAATCTACCCCCCCCCCAAATTAAACTAAACGGAGACAAGTTATTAAGTGTGCTTTACCCTACTTTACAACATTTTTATGCCCTGTTGTTAAGCGAATCACGGCCCATTCTGTGCATGCGCAGAAGCAAAAAAATGGGGAAAATCACCAAAATCTCGCTTTTGTGCACATCCTCGTGTGAGATTTAGATTGCGGTGCATGTGCGGAAGCCAAATCTCACGCAGGGGGGCGTCAGGGGCGTGCAGCTGCGCGCACACTCGGAATTTCCTACCGGAGCTGCACACCTATGGGGCACTGACGGCTGCCCACCAATGTCATGTGGGGGAGGGCATCGCATTAACACTGCAGTTAAACTGCAGTTTAAATTCCAGGATAGTTTTTAATGCAATGGAAACTGGAGTTTAATGTTCACAAATGTAATGCGGTAGGGAAAGCAAGGAGAATGCTTGGCTGCATAGCTAGAGCTAGAACCTGCTATATAGAGCGCTGGTGAGACCCCATTTGGAATCCTGTGTCCAGTTCTGGAGACTTCACCTATAAAAAGCGATGGATAAAATTGAACGGGTCCAAAAACGGGCTACAAAAATGGTGGAAGGTCTTAAGCATAAAACTGATCAGGAAAGAATTCACGAACTCAATCTGTAGAGTCTGGGGGACAGAAGGGAAAGGAGGCACACAATTGAAACATTTAAATATGTGAAAGGGTTAAATAAGGTCCAGGAGGGAAGTGTTTTTAGTAGGGAAGTGAACACAAGAAAAAGGGGGCCCAATCTGAGGTTAGTTGGGTGGAAAATCAGAAGCAATGTGAGAAAATATGATTTTACTGAAAGAGTAGTAGATGCTTGGAACAAACTTCCACCAAACGTGGTTGATAAATTCACAGTCACTGGATTTAAACATGCCTGGGATAAACATATATCCATCCTAAGATAAAATACAGGAAATAGTATGAGGGCAAATTAGATGGACAAGGAGGTCTTTTTCTGCTATCAATCTTCTATGTTTCTATCCCATGCATGTCCTTTTTGGCACCCAAGCAAAAAAATGTTTGCTGTCACTGATCTATAAGGCTTTTAACCAGGATGGAGTGTCCTGATTTGGTTCTAGAGCTTGGCAGACTAAAAAAAATTAAAAATGGGAAAAATAATATTTCCAGTCGCGCAATGAGGATCGCAACCCCACAGTTGGCTTAGCTCGCCTAATCATTGCAGGAAAGCAGCGCTGATGAACTGTCCAATATTTTTTTTTCCCCTTCCCTTCCTGGAGAGCCTGAGCAGGCAGACAGAGGAGGGACAGGAACGCCACCCAAACCCATCCATCACTCCCCCGGCGAGTGGGTGGGAAAAAGCCAGGCCGCCAGCTGGAAGATTAAAAAGGCTTGTTAACTTGGCTTCCGAGTTAGCACACTGTGGCTTATAAAATGCCCTTTGGAGAGAAAACTCCAGCTGCGGAGGGGAACGGAGCCTGGAAACATCTGGATCCTTGGGCATAGCGCCAAGGATCAGGAGAGAGATTTATTTCTCTTCCCTGTTTTTTTTAATTTTTTAATATAATTTTTTAAAAAAAATCTCCTTAGCTGAGATGGGAATTCAGTTGTCTACCAGCAGTTTTATCGTCCGCTTTTTCTGTTTTCCTTGAGTATTAAGAATACTTGGAAGGGACCTTGGAGGTCTTCTAGTCCAACCCCCGGATACATCAGAAGTGGTTTTCCGGTGAAATTCCTGGCAGCAGTAATTTCATCCCTTGCTCGCCAAACTGGCAGCAGTTGGCCATGCCCACCCCCCTCAGGGTGTCCAGCAAACCTGGAAAACAGGGAATTATCAGAGAAATCAGCGGTTCGGGAAATATCAGGGAATTATCAGGAAATTATCAGGGAATACATACTGCTAGCTCCATTCAGTTGGTCAGAGTCCACCCTGATGTAAGGGATTATTGGGTCATGAAGAAAAAAAGAGGAAGATGACTATGCAAATGATTGTAATTCAAAGACTACTTGAAATGTAGAGGACAATTTACTATTCCCAGAAATTCTCAGAGAAACAAGGAGCAGATTGAATTACAAATTACTACTTATAAAAACAGTGGAAATCAGGGAGACTTTAGCATATTTTATGTTACCCAATGAAGGGGGGGGGGAATTTCCCTGTCTCTATGTCTTCTCACTCCAGTCCTTCCTTCGCTGAACTAGCTGCAGGCCATGTTCAGATTATACAAATATTCTTATTTAAACATCCAAGTTTTCAGAACTCAGTGAGAAAGTTAACTTGGGAGTTTCCGCCAAGGAGCCCCTTAATCCTTATTAACGTTCATTCAAGTCCAGTCAGGCAAAGAATTGGATTCTGGACAGTCTGGGTTTTCCTTTTGTTTTTCCCCAAGGAAACATCTCATTGGTCCAGCCATCATTCTAATCCTTGGGGTATTTACCCCAGAATAACACCCCTGTCATCAGAGGTGGGTTTCACATCATTTTACCATTGGTTTGCCGCGCACCGTCTGTTGCTGAAGTCGTATTTTTGCAGTCTAGTTTGGAGCGGTCGACATTTAGTTGGAATCTATTATGTGCTCATGTGTTGTTGTGGTTGAAGACAAAGTAGTCGCTAACAGGAAGGACGTTTTGGTGTACGATTTTATGAACTATAGTTAAGTCAGAACGGAGATGACAGAATTGTAAGTTGCACCCGTTGGTGAGCAAGTCCAAAAAGGATTTAAGACTTGTTTTTTTAATAACCCCCTATGCAAGCTTTGCATTTTCTTATTTACATAGGAATATAGAAAATTGACAGCAGAAAAAGACCTCATGGTCCATCTAGTCTGCCCTTATACTATTTCCTGTATTTTATCTTAGGATGGATCTATGTTTATCCCAGGCAGGTTTAAATTCAGTTCCTGTGGATTTACCAACCACGTTTGCTGGAAGTTTGTCCAAGCATCTGCTACTCTTTCACTCAGATAATATTTTCTCATGTTGCTTCTGATCTTTCCCCCAACTAACCTCAGATTGCACCCCCTTGTTCTTGGGTTCATTTTCCTATTAAAAACACTTCTCTACTGAAGCTTATTTAACCCTTTAACATATTTCAATGTTTCAATCATGTCCCCCCTTTCCCTTCTGTCCTCCAGACTATACAGATTGAGTTCATGAAGTCTTTTCTGATCAGTTTTATGCTTCAGACCTTCCATCATTTTTGTAGCCCGTCTTTGCACCCATTCAATTTGAGCCATATCTTTTTGTAGGTGAGGTCTCCAGAACTGGATACTGTATTCCAAATAGGGTCTCACCAGCATAGTTCCCTCTAAGCTGAGCAGTGAGCAATCGCTCACTTAAAAATCATCATCAACTCAGAGTTTTCCAAACCTGCCCAGAAGCCGAGAGGGAAAGAGTGAGAGGGAAGGAGAGAGAGAGGAAGAGAGGAAGAGAGAGAAACAGATAGAAAAAAGAGAGGAAGTAAAAGAGAAAGAAAAAGAATGGGAGTAAGGAAGAGAGAAAGAAAATCAAAATCTAGTTTGAAAATAGCTCAACTATTTAAGTGGCATTTTGATATTGATAGAGTTGCCCTATTATGAGCTCACTGTTATAGACACACAGTACAGTATTTTATTTTGAAATTCTCTGAGGCAAAACAGGGTGGGTTTTTTATTTGTTTGTTTGTTTGTTTGTTTATTTATTTATTTATTTATTATTTCTGTGCGCCCAGTCCCGAAGGGACTGCCGCTCAGGACACTATACTTTTCCGCCCCCCCCCCAAAAAAAAATTAGAGGGAACACTGCTCACCAGTGCTCTATACAGCGGGATTCCAATCTCCCTCTTCCTGCTTGTTATACCTCTAGCTATGCAGCCAAGCACCCTACTTGCTTTACTACTGCCTGACTGCACTGTCACCCATTTGGAGATTGTTAGAAATCACAACCCCTAAATCCTTCTCTTCTGGATTTTTTGTTACAGAATTTAACTTTGGAGTGTTTTTTTTTAATGGTGCAAGGAAGCTTGGGAGAAAGGCCTGCTCTTAATGTTTTACCATCCAGAAACCACAGTTGTTGGGGAGGTCTGGCACAGAATGACCTCCTCCTCTCTGGGCTGGCGAAATGCGAAATAAAATTGCAGTGGAAGGTTTTCCGCTGGGAAGAAGAGGGAGGGTGTTTCTGCATTCAAGACAGCTGCCTCGCCCTCCCACCCTTCATCCTCTGGGGTCTGTGGGAAAGGAGGAAAGATCCCCGGGGGATTTCCGCCCACAAGGAAGACAATTCCACTCTAAACAGCCTTGGAAAGTTACAAAGCAAGGGAGAAGTTGGGTAGAAGTGTTGCTCCAAAGGAAAAAAAATCTGCCCTTGATTACAGCTCATTTGTCTGGAAGCCGCACCACATTTCGGACATAAACACCCTAGAAAATGCCCAGAGATACTTTATCAGAAGAGCCCTCCACTCCTCCACTCGCGACAGAAAACCCTATGCAACTAGACTTTCAATCCTAGGTTTAGAAAGCTTAGAACTAACACGACCTAAGCATAGCCCTTTAATATCATCTGCTGTGATGTCCTTCCTGTGAACGACTACTTCAGCTTCAACCACAACAACACATGAGCACACAACAGAAACAAACTTAAAGTAAACTGCTCCAAACATGACTGCAGGAAATACGGCTTTAGTAACTGAGTAGCTGATGCATGGAACTCACTACCAGACTCTGTAGTATCATCACCTGACCCCCAAAACTTCACCCTTAGACTATCCACTGTTGACCTCTCCCAATTCCAAGAGGTCAGTAAGGGGCGTGCATAAGTGCACCAGCAGGCCTTCCACCCCTGTACTAATGTTTCTCTCTTACTAGCGTCATGTATAGTACTATATCTTTGTATACCACCAATACGTACATGACAAATTAAATAAATAATAAATAAATAATTTTTTTTCCCCTTTCCCTTTTTAAAAAAAAAATATTTGATAAATCGTCCTCCCCCCCCACCCCTGTTTACGGAAGACTTCTGTTCAACCAACATCTTCGCTGCTTCTTGCAAATGGAAAGCAAGAATTAGAAGGAAGCGTGCGTCTCTAACGGGTTAGAAACATCCCGTTGGCAGGTTTCCCCTTGGTAGACATTTGTTTTTAAAAAGGTGAAACCTGCCTCTCCCACGTGGAGACCACTCGCCATTTAAAGATGACAACAGCATTTAAATATGTGACGGTCTAAAGTAGATCAATTAGAAGATCAGGCAATAGAACCCGACATATTAGTAACATTACTGGTATATGTATAAATAGTATTTTTGAAAAAGTATTTCTGAATTTGAAATGCGATGGTGAAAAAAAGTAAGGGTTCTACTTTAGGCTAGGAAAACAAAGTGCACAGGTACAGTATATGTGGTACCTTGTTCAACAGTAGTAACTGTGAGAGGGATCTTGGAGTCCTAGTGCACAACCATTAATGAACCAACTGTGCAGCAGCTGCCAAAAAACCCAACACAGATCTAGGCTGCATAACAGAGGGATAGAATCAAGACCATGTTAATACCCCTTTATAAGGCTTTGGTAAGGCCACACTTGGAATCCTGCATCCAGTTTTGGTCGCCACAATGAAAAAAGGATGTTGAGACTCTAGAAAAAGTGCAGAAAAGAGCGACAAAGATGATTAGTGTGTTTGTCCATTTCTAGCAAAATTTGAAGCCCTGTCTTGCTTCTCAACAGGTCTTCCGGGAGCAGGCCATCGATGGTGAGACCGCTACCACTCTTGACGGAGGAGCATTTACTCAACCACATGGGCTTAAAACTAGGCCAGCGTTAAAAATAAGGTCACAGGTAAGAAGCCATTCAAAACCAAATGACAGGGAAGCATATGGAGGGGGGGGGGGGGGAAATCGGCCGAACTCACATGCTGCATACATACATACATGGCTATTTGTTTCTTTTTGGAACAACGACAAACCACGATTGCTCCCTGGTTTATCAGGAGTGGCTCATTTTTTTGGGGGGGGGGGGGAGATCTCTTCATAAGGCAAAGTTTAGATGTGCACCTTGACTTAAATCATGGCTTATTTTGTGTCCTCAACCTTGGCACCCAATTTTGCCAAGGTTGAAAAACACTGGTTTCTTATCATGTGCCGAGCCGTAAACCACGGTTCATAAATCACAGGGGTTGAGTTGGCATGATATCTCAAGCCAAGGCAAGCTACTAAGTTTAGATATTTTTTTTAAAAAAATGTCTATATTTCTCCTTGTAGTTTAATATCCTTTTGTTTTTATTCTTTTGTTTTTCAAGCTGCCCAATAGCACAAGTGCTCTGGCGGTGTCTTAATAAAACTCAGTGATAAAAATCCAACAGAATGCAAAGGAGGGTGATTAAGAAAATGGGAACAGGGCCTAGTTTAAAACGTCCTTTAAAACCCTGGGCAGCAGCCGAGGTGATTTAACACCAGTTCACGAGAGAATCTCTTCTACAGTTTGTAAACTTTGCAAGAGCCTTATGCCTGGGCAATCTAGCTTCTGGGTTTTTAGCTGGTCTGGTAAAGAATAGAATAGAATAGAATATTAGAGTAGAATAGAATATTAGAATAGAATAGAATATTAGAGTAGAGTAGAATTTCTCAATTTGCTTCCAGAAGTTGTGAATGCTCCAACACTGGGAGTTTTTAAGAAGACTATGGACAACCATTTGTTTGAAATAGGTAGGAAATAGAATTAGAATAGAATAAGGAAGAGGAGACACTACAGAAGAGAATAGAAATGAATATAGAATAGATTATAGAACAGAATAGAATAGGGAATAGGAATTACAATAAAATAGGGAAGACGAAGAGGAGAGAAGAGAATATAGAAAAGAATAGGAATAGAATAGAATTCTTTATTGGCCAAGTGTGTGATTGGACATACAAGGAATTTGCCTTTGGTGCATAAACTCTCAGTGTACCTGAAAGAAAAGATACCTTTGACGAATCATGAGGTACAAAACAAAAATACTCTGTTTTTCAGTTTTATCTTTCAGCTCCTAACATTAGCCTATCCATCTCTGCACATGATAGTACATTGCTGAAAAAAATAAAGGGAACACTCCAAGAACACATCCTAGATCTGAATGAATGAAATACAGTATACAGTGGTACCTCAAGATACAAACCCCTCGTCTTACGAACAACTCGAGATACAAACCCGGGGTTCAGAAAAAAATTGCCTCTTCTTACGAACTTTTTTCGTGTTACGGACGCCAAACCCGAACTTCCGGGTTCGGCGTTCGGGAGGCTGCTGGGAAGCCCCCCGGCTGTTTTAAAAGGTGACAGCCGGGCGGCGGGGCTTCCCTGCAGCCTCCGAACGCTGAACCCGGAAGTTTGGGTTTGGCATTCGTAACACAAAAAAAGTTCGTCAGAAAAGGCAAATTTTTTCTAAACCGTTCGGAGGCTGCTGGGAAGCCGCGCGGCTGTTTTAAAAGGTGACAGCCGGGCTGGGGGGCTTCCCAGCAGCCTCCGAACGCCGAATGCGGAAGTTCGGGTTTGGCGTTCGGCTTCGGGAGACGGCTGAGAAGCCGCCCGGCTGTTTTAAAAGGTCACAGCCGGGCTGGGGGACTTCCCAGCAACCTCCCGAACCCCGAACTTTTGCTGAACTTCCGGGTTCGGGGTTCGGGAGGTTGCTGGGAAGCCTCCCAGCCGGGCTGTCACCTTTTAAAACAGTCGCGCAGCTTTCCAGCAGCCTCCGAACGCCAAACACGGAAGTTCGGGTTTGGCGTTCAGCTTCGGGAAGCTGCTGGGAAGCTGCCCGGCTGTTTTAAAGGATCACAGCCGGGCTGGGGGGCTTCCCAGCAACCTCCCGAACCCCGAACTTTTGCCGAACTTCCGGGTTCGGGGTTCGGGAGGTTGCTGGGAAGCCTCCCAGCCCGGCTGTGACCTTTTAAAACAGCTGCTCGGCTTTCCAGCAGCCTCCGAACGCCGAACGCGGAAGTTCGGGTTTGGCGTTTAGCTTCGGGAAGCTGCTGGGAAGCCGCGCGGCTTTTTAAAAACGTGACAACCGGGCTGGGGGCCTTCCCAGCAACCTCCTGAACCCGGAAGTTTGGCAAAAGTTCGGGGTTCGGGAGGTTGCTGGGGAGCCCCCCAGTCCGGCTGTGACCTTTTAAAACAGCCGGGCAGCTTCCCAGCCGTCTCCCAAAGCCGAACGCCAATCCCGAACTTCCGCGTTCGGCGTTCGGAGGCTGCTGGGAAGCCCCGCCGCCCGGCTGTCACCTTTTAAAACAGCCTGGGGGCTTCTCGGCGGCCTCCTGAACGCCGAACCCGGAAGTTCGGGTTTGGCGTTCGGTGTTCGGGAGGTTGCTGAGAAGCCCCAAGGCTGTTTTAAAAGGTGACAGCCGGGCGGCAGCGGTTTTTTGCGTGGTTTTTTTTTGGTTGCATGGATTAATTGACTTTACATTGTTTCCTAGGGGAAACAATGTTTCGTCTTACGAACCTTTCGTCTTACGAACCTCCCCCTGGAACCAATTAGGTTCGTAAGACGAGGTATGACTGTATTCTCATTGAATGCTTTGTTCTGTACAAAGTTGAATGCACAACAGCATGTGGAATTGATTGTCAATCAGTGTTGCTTCCTAAGTGGACAGTTTGATTTCACAGAAGTTTGATTTACTTGGAGTTATATTCCGTTGTTTAAATGAAGATGCCTCCGTGACACCCACCACCCAAATCTTCAATGTGCCCGGTGCCCCACAATCTAATTTCACCTTGTGTGTTGTCGTTATTTGTTTGAGCCAATCTATGAATGCATGAAAAGCTCTTGCCACAAAGGGGGTGATCTTTTTTGGATCTCTTTATTTTTCCTGTTTCAATGTTTAGGCTTCCAAATCCTTCTTGCTCCCCTGATCTTTGGTGTATCCCCAAATAACCCAGACAGATTCCTTTCTTGGCCTGTTTTTAGATCCTGTAGATCTTAGCAGTGGCTCCCGTCCCCTCTATTCTCCGAATCGGTGTTATTTCCCGCACAATGATGGTTCCACGGGGAACAATTGCCCAAAGAACCTTTTTATTATCTCCCTCGTAAAAGAGATGAAGCTTGGGGTGGGGAGAGCAATAAAGCCGCCCTTATCGTTTTAACATAATAAAAGAAATGTGTAGGGCGGCTGGGGGGGGGGAGAGGAAGTGGAGGGGGGCTGTCTGCATTTGGTAAACAATGTTTATTGCTCTGTGCATGGTTTGCAACCATTTATTTATATTGATTGATTGATTGGATTTCTGTGCCCCCCCCCCGAAGATTCTGGGTGGCTTACAACATATTTTAAAAAATCAAGTTACAATGAAAATCAATCCAATTAAATTAAAAATTACATAATTACTTTAAAATTCCTAGCTATATTAAAATCAGTCACACCCATTCATACAGCAACCATACAATCATTCCTTGGCCAGGGGGCTAAGATCTAATCAGCCTCAGCCTGGCAAATTAAGTCTTAAGAATCTTACAAAAGGCGAGGAGGGTGGGGGCAGTGTGAATCTCCAGGAGAGCTGATTCCAGAGGGCAGGGGCCACCACAGAGAAGGCTCTTCCCCTTGGCCCCGCCAAGCCGCATTGTCTAGTTGACGGGACCTGGAGAAGGCTGACTCTGTGGGACCTGATTGGTCGCTGGGATTCAATTTGGAGCGAGTCCCCCCCAAAATGCATGCAATATAATTTGAGGTGCAGGCAGTATGATGTGACCTGGAAGCCCCCCATCCCAACCTACAAACTTTTGTAGGATGGCATTGCCAGGGTCCTTTCACCTGTTCAGGTAGAAGACCCAAGAAGGCACAGCAGGATTGGCAGGAAATGAAGTGATAATTTGGGAGTTTGGGGATGAAGAATGATAGCTTGCTGCCAACCTGCCTTCCATTGAGGATCTGTATACTGCATGAGGCAAAAAGAGGGAGGTGAAAATATTTACTCACCCCTCGCATCCTGGACACAAACTGTTTCAACTCCTACTCTCAAATTGTCGCTACAGAGCACTGCACACCAAGACAACTAGACACAAGGACAGTTTTTCCCCGAACCCCATCACTCTGCTAAACAAATAATTCCCTCAACACTGTCAAACTTTTAACCAAGTCTGCACTTCTATTTCTACTATTTTTCCCCATCATTTTGTATCACCCATTTCCTCCCACTTAGGACTGTATGATTGTAACTTGTTGCTTGTATCCTACCTTTTTTATTAATATTGATTGTTTCTTCATTGCTTATTTGACCCCTATGACAATCATTAAGTGTTGTACCACATGATTTTTGACAAATCTATGTTTTCTTTTATGTAGACTGAGAGAGAGCATATGCATCAAAGACAAATTTCTGGTGTGTGCAGTCACACTTGGCCAATGAATTTCTATTAGATTTGACTCGACTCTATTCTATTCTATCCCTCTTTTTTAAAAAAAGCCTTAAAGTTTTGGATTTTTTTTTATTCCCCTCACCTCACCTTCTTCCTTCGACAGTGACTATCCTCCTCCTCTTCTTCCTCCTCCTCCCAAATTCCGAGCTTTTATTTCTTTCCTAATGGGTTTGCACACATTATTTGCTTTTACATTGATTCCTATGGGAAAAATTGCTTCTACTTAAAAGCATCTCTACTTAAGAACCTGGTCACGGAATGAATCAAGTTCTTAAGTAGAGGCACCACTGTATTTGTCTGAAGTAGTGTAGGTTTTCCTGCCTAAGCAGGGGGTTGGACTAGAGGACCCTCCCAATGTTGTTGTTGTTGTTGTTGTTGTTGTTGTTGTTGTTATTAAGATTTGCCCCTAACGCTTCTTTCCATCACGCTTCCCGTCCTCCAAAGGGCATGCATCAGACTTTTAAGGCTTGTAGCATATACCACGCAGGCTCCTCCTTAGTCCCAGGGCTGTTACGTCTTCATACTCTGCAAGAAATGTGTGTAGATGATACTGAATTTCAGAATTTAGGGGTTTTTTTTTAATGTTTGCACCCTTCGCTTTCTTTGGCTGTCGGTTATGTCAGCATTCCACACTGGTCTAACAGCCAATGATGGAAACATTGTATTTGAACCCGAGTACATATGGCAGTGGTGGCGGTTCAATCAATAACAGAGACCAAAATATATTAAAGGTATTATTTACAAGACACAGTCCATAATACACCTCTTCTTCGCACACATCAGCTACATATAGTATTACATATATTATCTCCTTTGCACACAGCAGGTATAATATATCCTTTAGTATTAGCACACAGCTTATTCTCTTATTAACCTTTACATCAGTATAGTATATTCTACGCAGTATATTGCACAAAGCTCAGATATCAATACTAACCAGCATATATACTCCAGTAACCAACATTACAAGATAAAGCAACAGAACAGATGCAATGCAACAACAGCTCAACACAACAGAATGCAACCACAGAGTGTAACAGAGAACAGCACATCTTTCTCCTCTTATATGGCTAAATTGCTGCCTAGCTCTTAAAGTAATACTATTATTTCCTTCTAACATACAATGCTGGTTTATCTTCATATATTGAAAACCTAACCAAAACAGTATGTAGTATTACTGACAGTTTTCCCAAATCCTTGGCATCTTGACTCTGATGTTTTGTTTTGTTTTTTAAATTATTATTATTATTATTATTATTATTGTTGTTGTTGTTGTTGTTGTTATTGTTATCATCATCATCATCATCATCATTATTATTAATGCTTTCCTTGCTTGTTTTTCCTTCCAGGTAGCCAAGAGGGTGGGCCGGATGTTATACATGGCTAGTTTCCCCGTGGCTTTCCCACTGCAGCAGCCGCCCGGCCTGCGACCCGCTGATTGCAACCTTCCTCCCACGGAGCTTCGCCCGCCCTCCACCGGAAGCGTGGCCTCCTCCCCTTACGGAGGGGCGCTTCTCTCCAGCCGGGTCTCCCCCAAGCAGGAAAACGGGACTTCTCTCCTGGCGGCTCTGGGCGATGCCCCCAAGCCCCCTTCGTAACCCCCGGATTGGACATCTCGCCGAAGAAGGAAGTTTTCCCCTCCCCATCCCGAGAGGCCGAGTGGAAATCTGATAAAATATTCAAATTTTTTTTGGGGGTGGGGAGGAAATAAAGTCTCGATGGGATGGGGGGGTTAATTAGGGTGGGTGGGGAAACTGCCCCAAAGAAACTTTGGAAAAAGAAGACTTTTGGGGAAGGAAGCACGTTGCAGAAGACGCAAACCGGCCATGGATTGGGGTAAAAAGGGGGCGAGGAAACCCCAACCTCCCTTCTTTTTTGCAAAGTGGGGGAGAGAAACACATCCCTGGCTGGAACAGGTACAGCGTTCCCCTTTTTTTTTTTGGAAGAGGGGGGAAGGTCTATGCATCGCTAGCAGCTTTTGAATTAATACCAAAGACAGACCAAGTGATCCAGTCTCCAAAACTCCATGTTTTTTCTTCTTCTTTTGATTTGGATGGTACAGCACAGCCAGCCCTGCATGGGGGGAGCTGTCGTCTTCCTTTTATTTTAATTTTGAATTTTGGACTTTCTGTGTCTGTCTACGATGTGCATCGGTTTGCTCGCTCGCTCGTTCCGTTTCCATCCTGGCCTTTTTGAGCCATTTGGTTTGACTCCCGACGTTCCATCGGTTATAAAACGAGGACCCGGATTGTTTTTGAGAGGGCTAAATGCCCCGCTGGCTCTGTAAACCGCTTAAGAGAGGACGGTCAAAGCACCGCGAAGAAGCGGCATATAAAGTCTTAAGTGCTGTTGCAATTGCCGCTTTAAGAAGCTGTGGAGAGTCCCATCAACAACGGGGTTGCGTTCCTGGGAATCGCTGGGAAGGAGACGGAAAGAAAGTGGGAAGGATAGTGTGCTTGGGGTAATGGGGGTAAACCCATTGCTTCTCTTCTGGAAGGTGTGTGTGTGTGCGTGTGTGTGTGATCCTTGGTGTTCTCTGAGCTTGGATTTCGTGCAGACGTCTGAGGCCCAATTAGGTAACGTCATCAGTTGTAGTGAGGAGTGTGGTGATCAGTGCACTGGTGTCGTTACCTAGTTGGGCTGTTCTGTCTGGCCGGATCAATTATCAGGAATAAAGACCCACTCACACTTTGGTTCAAAAGCACCCGTAGGCAAAGTCTCTTGATAAAAAAAATCTGCAATACAAGGTTGAACACAAGGAATGTGGTTTCTCTCATTAGCAGGAGATAACGAGCCTGGGATGCCAGCCAGGATAGTCATAAATCTCCGCCACTTGGTGTGTCTTCTTTAATTAACTAGTCTCACAGTCCAGGGGGGTTTTGCAGCTCAATCCAAAAGCAGGAATTGAAATCCATGAATACAAGAAGTCTCAGCTCCAAGGAACTTTCCTCCATGCTGAATGTTGCATGCCACACCCCCTTTCCCATCAGCCTGCCCTTATATACTCCCAAGGTGTGGCCAAATGTCCCATAGATCTATTCAATGCCCAAAACCCCTTCTAGAGTGATATTCATGCCTGGATCTCATCCTCCTGACTCTTACATCCAACAAGGGGTCCTGATCCTCAAAGGTCCCCATCGTCCTCTGATTCACTCAGTACCCTAACGGGGGGGGTTTCCACATTCTCCTCAGTCCCCAACTCTTCCTCACTCTGAGACTCGGATGGTAAGAACGCTGGCCTGTGACGCTACTCCTCCTCCATCTCCTGGTCCTCAAAATCCATCACCAGGCTGAGCCGGATGTGGACCACTCACAAATTGGGTAATGAAATGCCTGCAAAAAAATATCCAAGCTCAGAGGACACCGAAGTTCAACCCTGAGCTATAAATATCCTCTCTGTGTGTGTGTGTGTGTGTGTTTTAATTGGCTTTTGTGCCCAAAAGAATGCATTTTTAAAATTTTTAATTTGACGGCAGGGCAGCCTAGGTGAGGATACGAAAATTGCACATTTTCCTTGGTATCCACACTTGGGCGTTGGGCAACCCACTTGGAACCCTTGCCAGTTTTCAACCAACCTCTGTGTGTGTGTGTGTGTGTGTGTGTGTTTGTATGTTTACCCAGTTTTGCTTTTGGGGGGGGGGAGAGAATGCAGGCCCCAAACTTAACACATCCCCCCCCCCCCATTTTGTCTGTGTCTCTCCCCGGGGTGCATTTTCAACAGCAACCGCACTTAACCCCAGATTGCTCAATTGGTACCTGCTCGTTCTAATTATCCATCACTTTAAAGGCTTTCCAGCAAAGCGGTCGAAGTAACAATAAAAAACAAACGAGTTCACTCAAGTTTGTAAAACAGGTCCTGTGTCGGGGTGGGTGGGTGGGTGGTCCTTCAGGACGCTGACATTCCTGCTTGGAATGGGGGTGGGGACTTACAAATATGGGGGGGGGGGGTTGATGATGGGTAACCATCTTATTAGAGGAAATGCTGGCTTAGTGAGCCAGCTTAAGAGTCCCAGGGGTAGGCCAAGTTGGCTTCTTCTGTGACTTGTGGACTAGGATTGACTGCAAGTATGAACGTTTTTGTTAGGATAGGATAGTTTTTATTGTATCGCTGATTTTATTGCTATATTTTGATTGTTAGCCGCTCTGAGTCCCTTTTGGAGTGAGCGGCATATAAATATACTGCTCAAAAAAATAAAGGGAACCTCAAAGAACATCCTAGATCTGAATGAATGAAATATTCTCATGGAATATTTTATTCTGTACAAAGTTGAATGTACACAACAGCATGTGAAATTGATTGTCAATCAGTGTTGTTTCCTAAAGTGGACAGTTTGATTTCACAGAAGTTTGATTTACTTGGAGTTATATTGTGTTGTGTGTAAGTGTCCCCTTTATTTTTTTGAGCAGTGTACCAATGTACAGAAAAGAAGATAGACAGACAGAGAGAAAAACAGACAAAAAGGAAAGATAGACAGAAAGAAAGGTAGATATATAGATGATGGATGGCTGATGTTATTGCTATATTTTTTATCGTATTTATGATTATTGTTAGCTGCTCTGAGTCCTTGGAGTGAGAGGCATATAAATACAAATGAGAGATAGATAGAGATGGATAGATGGGGATAAAGATGAACAGATAGGGATAGAGAAGGATTGAGAGAGAGAGATTGAGCGAGATAATAGATAAATAAACTCCCAGAATTCCTGAGCCAATCATGTTGTAACTCAGGAATTCTGGGAGTTGAAGTCCACACGTTATAGAAGAGCCAATTTTGAGTACCCCTGGAACTTAAACCAAAAGGGGGGTAAGTATGAAATAATGCTACCAGTTGTGGGCACCTCAACAGATGGCAACAGAGGGCATGAGAACAGGTAAGTGGAGGGTACACCTCCCCAAGTTGGAATGGCCGTTGCCACCTTCCTGGGACCCTCCTCTTCCCCCTCCCCTCTGCCCCAAGGGGGCTGTATCCAGGTGGGAAGAGGAAGGATGCCAGAGGCTGCCTGGGGAAGGGGTTCCTTGCAACACCCCCCCCTTTTCCTGATGCCATGCATGCAGGCACCAGCAATGGGAGGCCCTGTGGTGGGAAATGGGCAGATTCCTCCCTTAAAAAGCTAGGGGAGGTGCCTGCCCCTCCCCCCTGGACCTTCCTTTCCCTTGCTGGGTCTTTGCCACCCATGGGGGCATCAGGGGAGCTGGGTAAGGGGGGGCAGATAGATAGAATGGGCAGGTAGATATAGAGATGGATGGACAGAGATAGATAGAGATGGATAGAATGGATATGGATGGATAGATACAGATAGAATGGATAGATATAGAGAGATGGACAGATTTGGCAAGGAGCCCCTCCCCAGCCTACCTCCAGCATCCTTTCCCACCTCCCAGCAGCCCTCTGGGGGGGGGGGGGGAAATAAAGAGGAAAGGCCCAGGAGGGGGAGAGGAGCCAGCCCAGCCTGGGGGGGTGGGCATCAAGGGCCTAGGGTCCCTCCTTGAGGCCAAAGATGGGGGGGGGGGAGTTGGCGGCAAAAAAACAACCTCAAGATGGCAGATGCAACAATCTTTATTACAGCTCAAGAAAATAAACAGCATACCCTGCAACTCTGCCTCCCAGCCCACCCTATTATCCCCCCCCAGCTGGGTTGGGGTGTGTGGGGGGGGGAGAAGGCTGAGAGGTGGGGCATAAGGGCAGGGGGGAGTGGTTGCCAATGTGTCCTTGGCACAGAGTGGTACTTTGGCCACTCTTGAGCCAATGGACCTTGGCAAACCCTTCTCCATGGCACCAGATACCCTTGGCTGCAATCCTGGCTTCAAGGGGGCCCAGGGGAGAGAGGTCCTAGGAAGACCGGGGGGGGGGGTGTTGTCCACCCCTTCCAGGACCCCCAAAGCCCCTCTCAGGCCAGGATTGCAGCCAAAGGTGTCTGGTGCTATGGAGAAGGGTTTGCCAGGGTCCTTTGGCTCGAGTGGCCAAAGTGCCACTGCACTAAGGGCGCATTGGCAGCCATTCTCCCCCCCCCCCGCCCTTATACCTGTTTCACCCTCTCCCCCCACCCAGCACTCACCAATCCTCCCCCACTGCCAATCATTGACCCCTGGCTTGGTGTGACCCACTGCAGATTTCTCTCTGCACCCCCAAGCTAGAAGCAGGTGTGCAGGGGGGGGGGAAAGTGCATATTTGCAATTAGCTTCCAAAATTTGAAAAAGGAGGCACCCATTTTTTGAATAAACTGCACACAGCTACTTGAAGCAAGGGCAGGCACTGCAGCTTGTCCCAAGCCACAAGGGTAGGCAAGGTTGGCCCATCTATGACATGCGGACTTCCAACTACCAGAATTCAGGAGCTAACACATGCTTGGCTCAGAAATTCTGGGAGTTAAAGTCCACACATGTAGAGGAACCAACTTTGCCTACCTGTCCCAAGGGAACACATTGGTTTTGTGGCTCGCCTGCCTAGGTGCTGGGAAGACTGGACATTACACCCAATGAATCAAGTTCCAGACCTTACATAAGTGTGTTAGCAAGTTTTAAGTTGTGTAGGCTTACTAACAAAAGCTGACTTCCAGCCATCTTGAGTTTGCCAAGGATGGGCACCTCCTGAAAATAAGGGAAATTCAGAGCTAAAAGTGCACCCATTGGGGGGGAAGGGAGTAGATCCTAAAGGACTCCAGCTCCCAGAATTCTCAGATGGCAAAGGTGTGGCATATGGAGCCATACCTGTGGGCCTGTGAGACACTGACCTACATTGCTATCCAGCTGATTTCCAGAGGACAGAAGAACCTATTTTCTGCCTCCACGGGCTTCACAAAAGCCTCCAGAGCCCGTGGATGGCAAAAAATGGACTCAACAGGTTTATTACTGGGCTTGTTTTTTGCCATCCACAAACACTGGAGGCTTTCGTGAAGCCTGAAGAGGGTCAGAAACAGCCTGACGAGCCTACTGGAAGTCCAGAGACTTCAGTAAGGCCTGCACGCATGCGCAGAGGGGAAATCCGGAGGGGCATTGCATTAGGACTGTGGGCTTGCGTGCACTTTGGGCACCTGGGCAAGCGAAAAAGTTTGCCATCGCTGCTCTAGCCCATCAGTCCAAATTCTGGGGGGCCTGAATTCTGTGCATTCCACTTCTGCAGACCTCAGGCCCAGAATTCCTTACGTATAAGAAGCTCTGGGAGAGACATTCCCAGAACAGGGTGGGCAGACTGCACTTCCCACAATTCACACTTCTGGAGGCTTTCAATTCAATCAAAAACTTGTTCAGTTCCCAGAATAGAGAAATAAGCCTGGATTGAATCTGTTGACTTCCCATCTGGATTTGGGGTGTCTGTATGTGATAACTTCAATTCCCTTAATTCTATTGTTGCTGAGCTCTGGGAATTGGGGGACGTTTTTCCAGACGCAGATTGCCATAATGGACTTCTCAGAATTGTTAGCAGAAACCTACCTTGAGAACATGTGACCCACCTCCCAGTTGGGTGAACTTCAATTCCCAGGATTCTCCAGTCTGGCTGTCATTCAATCTGGTGTTCTCCAGCGCACAATCTGCTGTTTTGGGCTGTCAAAAAATGGTAGGTCTTAGAAACCCTAGAAATCTATTTCTAGGGTTTCCAAGACCTATCATTGATCCTAAGGCCGTGATGGCAAAGCCATGGCCCATGAGCCACAGATGGCATGTGGAGCTATATCGGAAGACACGCCAGGCATTGGTCCTGTTAGCTCCAGCACGCCGGCCGATTTTCTGCCTTGTGCAATGCCATTTTCGCCCTCTGGAAGCCTTCGGAGTGTGAAAAATGGCCCAACAGGCAAACTGGAAGTATGGAAAAATGAACTTCTGGTTTGCCCATTGGGCAATTTTTTGCCATCCCCGGGCTTCAGGAATCTAGAAGCTTTATTGATGCCTGTGCACACATGCGCCACCCTCGGGGAGATGGGGTGGGAGTGTGGGATGGTTCTGGGAGCCAAAACCCCTCCCTTTGAAAGTTGCATCCTCCAATTGGTGGACTACAGCTCCCAAAATCCTTAATCCTGCTGGAGAACCCTGGGAATTGAGTGGCAGACATCTTAGTACCTTCCAATATGGAGGATTCGAAATTCCCAGAATTCTCAAGAGTTGAAGTCTACCCTTCTAAAAAGCCAATTGGCTTTCTGAAAGCAAGGAGTTCAAATCCAGACATCCCTGGTGGGTATATACACTGCTCAAAAAAATAAAGGGAACACTTAAACGACATAATGTAACTCCAAGTCAATCAAACTTCTGTGAAATCAAGCTGTCCACTTAAGAAGCAACACTGATTGACAATCAATTTCACATGCTGTTGTACACATTCAACTTTGTACAGAACAAAGTATTCCATGAGGATATTTCATTCGTTCAGATCTAGGATGGGTTCTTTGAGGGTTCCCTTTATTTTTTTTGAGCAGTACAAATAACCCCTCTTAGACCAGTGTTTCTCACTCTTAACAAGCTTTATGGATTTCCACACCAACTGGCTGGGGAATTCTGGGAGCTGAAGTCCACCTTCAAGTCAGAGGTAGAAAAATGACCCCTCAACTCTGTCCCACCACCCAAACTTGGTCTACACAATCCTACCAGGTAACACTTGTGATCTTAACACAAGGTAAAGGCCGACAACAGCCATGATTCCTTGACTCTACACCACCCACAGCTTAAAAGCTAGAATCACTATTATTTCAAATTTGCAGGAGCCAAATTTACCACTTAAGGGCTCTTGGGTTCCAAGCGTTATCTCCATAAACTACAAAACATGATTCTTTAGCCAAGCTGCAGACTTTAAAAAGTCTCCTTTCACCTAGGTTGCAAATTACAGAGATCCTGGCTACGTTAGGGATACACTACGACCAACGTTAAGACTTGCTAACTCCTTATTTTACATCTGATCTGTCAGGTGACCTTAAGTGACAAGTGTCAGTTCCTGGTGGGCCCTGCAAAGCAGGTGAAAAAAAAAAGAGGCACAAATGGATTGCAACACAGTGAAAGCCAAAGGAATCGGGATCCCTTTTGCCCGCTGTGGTTTTCAATGCAGAGAGATCCAGAAAGAAATCCACAAGAGGCTGTTTTTACAAGCCAAGAGCCAACTTCCCATACAGAAGTAAAAAATACAAGGAATTGGGGGTAGTGGTCGATTCAAAGTGGGCCTTTTGCTGCTGCTTTCTGTCCAATTTTTAAAAAATAATGTCACTTTGGCAGGAAAAGAACCAAGTCCCCAAATATGGGACGTTGGTTTTCAACTCTGCCATCTCCAGCGCTGGGTAGAAGAGGAAGGGGCAGCATTGAAGTTTGTTTGTTTCTTTCTTTTCTTTCTTTCTTTCTCCTTCCTCTCTTTTCTTTCTTTTTTCTTTCTCTTTTCTCTTTTTCTTTCTCTTTTTTCTTTCTTTCTTTCTTTTTTCTTTTTTTAAAGAAACTTTTATTTTGAGATGGTTTCAAGAACCCACATGATTCTAAAGAGGCCGTTCTTTTGCAGCCATCGGTGTCTTTTTAAGGCTCCCCTACTGGATGACAAAATCGTCCAGCATGTCCCTCCAAGTGCAGAAACTGCTTCAGGGCCAAACTGGGACAATGCAGCCCCTTCCTCGGCCCTCCACAAGTGGCAACAGCTGTCCAGTTACAAACCCCCCCCCCCCCCAAAATGTATCTGTCCATCCATCAGTCTCCATCGGAAAACTCCAAGTCTTCCACCACGTCCTCGCCTCCTTTTGCCAGCTGTTGCAATTCCGACCGAGACAGCGGTTTCCGACGACTTTGCTGGGGCCCGGCGATCTCGCCTCCTGGAGAAGGAAGGAAGAAGGGGATGTCAATCCAACCTCAACGGGAGGGAGGGGCAGCACAAAAAGGCAGCTGGGTGCAAATTAATCACCGGTGCTAATTAATGGATCATCTGCAGAGCGGCGGGAAGGGAGCGAGATGGAAACGGCAGAGATGGGAACAGCACACGTTGGATAATAAGCAAAGCAATAAATATACAAATCCTCTGGGTGTTTTGAATGGAGATGGAAGAGAAGGAAATCTTTACTGTGACCCACCCAATTTTGGGGTTTTTTTTAGAGGGGGGGGGGCAACACAACTTTCTAAAGGGAGAAGCTTCCCAAGCCCACATGCTAGAACAGTGATGGCTGTCCTAGAAGGCATCCAAACATGGAAAAAAGAAGGGAAAGGGGGGACAGGATCCAAACATTTAAATAGGTTAAAGGGTTAAATAAGGTTCAGGAGAGAAGTGTTTGTAATAGGAAAGTGAACACAAGGACAAGGGGGGGGGGCAATCTGAGGCTAGTTGGGGGAAAGATCAGAAGCAACATGAGAAAATCTTATTTGACTGAAAAAGTAGTAGATGTTTGGAACAAACTTCCAGCAGATATGTAACTGAATTTAAACATGCCTGGGATAAACATAGATCGATCCTAAGATAAAATACAGGAAATCGTATCAGGGCAGACTAGATGGACCAGGAGGTCTTTTTCTGCCATCAATCTTCTGTTTCTATGGCAAACCTTTTTTCTCTTGGGTGCCGAAAGAGTGTGCTTGTGCACCATCACGCATGCTCGAGTGCCCACACCCATAATTCAATGCCCTCTGGTGGGTGCAGTAGGCTCATGT
This sequence comes from Erythrolamprus reginae, assembly GCF_031021105.1. Lineage (NCBI taxonomy): Eukaryota > Metazoa > Chordata > Lepidosauria > Squamata > Dipsadidae > Erythrolamprus > Erythrolamprus reginae. Next base: position 21,992,331 of record NC_091957.1, on the reverse strand, counting down.
TTCACCCTCCCCAGGCTCTAAAGGCCTCCCTGGAGCCAGTGGGAGGGTAAAAACATCCTCCCCCATCCCTCCTGAGGCTCTCTGGAAGCCAAAAACGCCCTCCCAGAGCCACTGTCTGAACCAAAAATCAGCTGGCCGGCACATACATGCATATTGGAGCTGAGCTAGGGCAACAACAGTATATGCATGGTTGCTCTTAATTGTTTTAATTGCTTGATAGTTGTTTTTAGATTGTTACATTATTTCTACGAGATTTTGTGACATTTTTGTGTACAGTAGTACCTCTACCCAAGAATGCCTCTACTTATGAACTTTTCTAGATAAGAACTGGGTGTTTCAAGATTGTTTTGCTTCTTCTCAAGAACCATTTTCCACTTACAAACCCGAGCCTCCGAAACTGAAACTGGAAATGGCGGAGAGAAGCCTCCGTGGGGCCTCTTTAGGGATCTCCTGGGAGGAAACAGGGCCGAAAAAGGTGGGGAGAAGCCTCCGTGGAGCCTCTCTAGGAATCTCCTGGGAGGAAACAGGGCCTCCACCCTCCCCATGGTTTCCCCAATCACACGCATTATTTGCTTTTACATTGATTCCTACGGGGAAAATTGCTTCTTCTTACAAACCTTTCCACTTAAGGACCTGATCATGGAATAAATTAAGTTCTCAAGTAGAGGTGCCACTGTGCAGCCATCTCAGGGTGGCACAAGTAATCTGGACCAGTAGCGGGTTGCTACCGGAATAGTGTTCCAGTAGCGAATGTTGAGCTGCACATGCATTCACGGGCCCCCATCCCAGCACCTTTTTGCTTCTGCATGTGTGAGACTTTGGTGACTTTTTTTTGCTTCGGCACATGCACAGAAGCACAAAAATTGCCAAAATCTCTCTCGCACGCGTGTCCCCTCGCGAGTTTTTTATTCCTGCACATGCGCAGAAGCAAAAGCACACTGGGGCGCACACACGTGCAGGCAGAAGCAAAGCTGCACCCCCAGCGCACCCTTGGTCTGGACCTTCAGCCCCTGTGTGGTAGCCCCAACAGGAGAGTAGCTCCGCCTGGGCTCTGCTTCGACCCGGTTTCTCTCCCTTTCTCAGAAATGCCAAGATCCTGGGCATTCAGCCTCGGCCTAACAATAAAATGAAGGTTTGACCATGAAGTTTGGACCGGACACTCGGTGTCTCTCTAGGCTCAGGATTTGCTCTCCAAAAGCTCCTGATGGTGAAGGGAAGGTTTGGGCCAACTGGATAACAAAAGCAGAGGAAAGTGGAAACTGGAACGGCCACGCGGGGGGGAAAAAGGAGAACGGGCTAAACGAGATGTTGGGGAGTGAGGGGCTTTTTCAACGTCCCGGCAGTTCCTGGAGAGAGAGCCTTTTTTCAGAGTTGGCACACGGAGACGCCCAAAGGGGAGCCAGCCGTTGTCCGCTCTGGCCTCCGGCGTGGGTCTATTCTGGGCACCAAGGCTGGCATGCCGAGTCTCTGCCATCTGCTACTGAGAATTGGGCACCACGCCGGATTCTTTTAGCCGCAGAGCATTGGAGGGTGTGTGTGTGTGTGTGGGGGGGGGACGGAAGGGAGGGAAGCGAAGGGAAACTCGGGGGGGAAGGGAAGGGGGGGTTGGCTGCGTCTCTCTCAAAATTCGAACCCTTGAAAGAGTCTGCAAATAATTTCCTGGAATTAATAAGAAAGGGACTACAGAAATGCAGAGTTACCCGAATATATTCCTCTGGAGCTGTGGTTCGCAACCTTTCTAATGCCGCGACCCCTTAATACAGTTCCTCGTGTTGGGGTGACCCCCAACCATAAGTCGAGCACTAATTCTCCCAACAGAGCTTGAAGCTGATTGGCAGGGAGGTCAGAGGGACGCCCTTACTGTAAACGCCTGATTGTAAAAATATGTTCCAGGGCGCCAGAATAGAAGCTTTAGAAGATTTAAAGACTGTTGGGGAAAGGAGGGTTCTAAGGAGCAGCGGGATTATCTGGAGAGGGAGGGGCCTTCAGGAACTCCCTCTGCGCATGATGCACTCCCCCCCCCCGTGTGAGATTTGGCTTCTGAGCATGTGCAGCAAGCGAAATCTCACACGAAGACACGCACGAGAATATTATTTCAGCAACTTTGCCGATATTTTTGCCCAAATCTCGCAGGGGGGCATATCGAGGGCACGCAGCTACGCATGCATCCCGGAATCTCCTACCGGGACACAGCACCCAAGTGCACCAGCCGCTGGCCTGACCCCCTTCGCGTGGAAAGCTGCAAAGAGAAGCCTCTCGATTCTTTACCATGGGAGTTGCTGAGGTCCTCTTCATCTTCTTCCTCTCCCTCCTGGTCCACTTCGTATTCTCCTTCCTCCTCCTCTTCCTCCTCACTGCTGCTCACGGAAACCCGGTCTGATGCCCCCTTCTTGCCTTTCTCTGCACCTGGAAAACAGAAATGGAAACAGATGTGACATATATTTCCCACTCTGTGCGTTCACGGGGAAGGTAAAACGGTTCTTCTGCAAAGAAAAATAAATAAATATATATCCTATTTTTCAGATAATAAGATGCACCTTTCTCCTCCCTCAAATGAGGCTGAAAATTTATACTCTGATTGTAGCTTTTTAAAAACTTTTTTCAGCCCTAGTGAGATACTAACTACCATATTTTTGGAGTATAAGGCGCACCTTAGTTTGGGGAGAGGAAAATAGGGAAAAGAATTTGTTTGCTAGGTATTCATCTGGCTAACGTCCTTAGTCTGCTCAGCTTCAGCACCTTATTTTATCCCCTGGTTGGGGCTTTAAAAAACTTTATTTGGAGAGAGTAACAATGAAAGAGCTTGCAAGCTGGTAAAATCATTAGCACCTGGAAAGAAACATTCGGAGCAGGTAGAGCAATGGAAAAAACCCTGCAAAGACTTAGGGGTTGGAAAACATTCTTCACAGAGAGTAACAATGAAAGAGCCTGCAAGCCAGTAAGAGCTGGGAACATTGTTAGTGCCTGGTTAGGGCAGGAAAGAAACATTCAGAGCAAGTAGAGAGTGGAAAAACCCCCCTACAAAGACAGGATTTGGAAAACATTCTTTGCAGAGAGTAACAATGAAAGAACTTGTAAGGTAAGAGCTGGGAAGATTGTTAGCAGCTAGTTAGGGTTGAAAGAAAAGCTACATTCAGAGTATAAGATGCACCCAAATGATCAGCCTCTTTTAGGGAGGAAAAAGGTGTATCTTATACTCTGAAAAATACGGTATCTTCCGGGCTCTGACTGGCTTGCAGGCTTTTTTTCATTGCTACTCTCTCATGAGAATGGTTTTTTTTCCTGCCTTAAGTCTTTGCAGGCTTTTTTCATTGCTACTCCCTCCAAAAAAATTTTTCAGCCCTAACCAGGGGATAAAATAATGTGCTGAAGCTGACCACACTAAGGACGCTAGCCAGATGAATATTGGTAGGCAGATTTCCCCATTTTCCTCCCAAAAAACTAAGGTGCAATAAAAAATATGGTGTGTTTCTGTGTGTGTGTGTGTGTGTATATTTTTTGTAATGGTTTTTTTTTTAAATCAAGAGAAACGACATTAGTGCCTGAAACAGCTTTTTTTTTAAAGGTACGATTTATTACAACCTCAAGCTTGCCTGGAAAGCAGTGTTCAAATGAGCATTGGGGAGAAGGAATAATGTGGCTCCCCAGATTTTTATTTCAAAATATTCTAGCTTTTCTCAGGTAGAAAAGTGCGGAAATTGAACCCAACCGCTTCGATGCTGCAGCAAAGCAGGATTTGCAAGTAATAAAGCTATTAATTGCAACCGATGGATAAATCAAGAGCATGGTAAGGCTTCTAACGTCGAGGTTATAACCTGCGAGTTGCTTTCAGGGTTTTTTTCCTTGTTGTGGGGGGTCCCCTTACATAAATGTGGCATCTATATACACTGCTCAATAAAAATTAAGGGAGCACTTAAATAACACAATATAACTCCAAGTCAATCAAACTTCTGTGAAATCAAACTGTCCACTTAGGAAGCAACACTGATTGACCATCGATTTCACAGGCTGTCGTGCACATTCAACTTTGTACAGAACAAAGGATTCAATGGGAATATTTCATTCATTCAGATCTAGGATGGGTTCTTTGAGGGTTCCCTTTATTTTTTTGAGCAGGATATTTTTGATTTATTTTTATTCCGTCAATGCAGCCCACCGGTCTCATACCAGTCACTATAGACAGGAAACGGGGCTACAAGATTAGAAATAAAAGAATTGCCAAGAAGCAGATTCAAATATTTAGGGGTAGTGATTTCTGACAGCCTCAAAATGGGCGAGCAGTGTGGTCGGGCAGCAGGAAAAGCAAGTAGGATGCTTGGCTGCATAGCTAGAGGTGTAAGAAGCAGGAAGAGGGAGATTGTGATCCCCTTATATAGAGCACTGGTGAGACCACATTTGGAATACTGTGTTCAGTTCTGGAGACCTCACCTACAAAAAGATATTGACAAAATTGAACGGGTCCAAAGACGGGCTACAAGAATGGTGGAAGGTCTTAAGCATAAAACGTATCAGGAAAGACTTAATGAACTCAATCTGTATAGTCTGGAGGACAGAAGGAAAAGGGGGGACATGATCGAAACATTCAAATATGTTAAAGGGTTAAATAAGGTTCAGGAGGGAAGTGTTTTTGATAGGAAAGGGAACCCAAGAACAAGGGGGGGACAATCTGAGGTTAGTTGGGGGAAAGATTAGAAGTAACATGAGAAAATATTATTTCACTGAAAGAGTAGTAGATCCTTGGAACAAACTTCCAGCAGACGTGGTTGGTAAATCCACAGTAACTGAATTTAAACATGCCTGGGATAAACATATATCCATCCTGAGATAAAACAAAGGAAATAGTATAAGGGCAGACTAGATGGACCATGAGGTCTTTTTCTGCCGTCAGTCTTCTATGTTTCTATGTTTCTCTGAGTGGGTTCTGGTTTAACTTTTTTAAAAATGTAGAAAAATCAAGTTTCCAGACCTTATGAGATGTACACCAAGGAAAGGGAGGCTAGAAAAGGTTTGTCAAAAAGGAGAGATGAAATGTCCTCAACAGTTGAGAAATTAAAGTTCTAAGAACACGTAAACAAATTTTCAAAATTTCTTAGGGACTAGATGCTTATTTTGTTCTATTTTTAAAAAAACTGAGCAAAGAAATTGGGGGGGAAACTGAACATCACGATCCCTGCAGAATATTTATTAAACTTTTCTGCTTTTCTTCTGTGCAATTCATCTAAACCTTCAGAGGCTCTTCAACCTAAACTACTTATTTTGATTTATTTACAACAGTTTGGAGTCCCTTCTTTTTTTTTTGTAGAAGTAAACTCAATAATAGTTTATGAATGGATCATGTAACACAGCCAAATTACCCAGTTACATTTATCTTTTGCCTTTAAGGAAAAAAAATATAAAGCTTTGCTTTGTCATTGCAATTTATACACCCCTTTTTCTATCCTAGATAGAGGCGGTCCAAGCGATATAAACCGAAGTGAAAATAAACTCAAGCAAAAATAAGTAAAAAACAGAAAATAAAAACCATTAAGATACGTGCATTTGTTCTCTGCTTTCCCTTATATCCAAGCCTAGCAATCCCACCAAACAGGAGAAATCGCAGAAAGAACTGGAAAAATCAAAATGCAATAAATGCTATTTAAAAATAAAGAAAACTCCCTGGTTTCATTGGCGAGGCTGGCGGTTTTTGTTTTATGATTCCCCGGCTGCTGGGTGTTTTATGCCTGGTTTTATTTTGCATTTGAATGTATTGTTGCTCTGAGCTGCCCGGAGTCATAAACTGAGACAGGCAGCTATATAAATCAATTTAATAAATAAACCTTTGGCATCCTTCCAAAAGGAGGGGACGATGGTCCCTTTAGGATTTGTGGACTTCAACTCCCAGAACCCCTGTTTTGGTGGACTTCCACTCCCAAAATCCATGAGTGTTTGTGGACTTCCACTCCCAGAATCCCTGTTTTGGTGGACTTCCACTTCCAGATCCCATGAGTGTTTGCAGACTTCCACTTCCAGATCCCATGAGTGTTTGCAGACTTCCACTTCCAGATCCCATGAGTGTTTGCAGACTTCCACTTCCAGAACCCCTGTGTGTTTGTGGACCTCCACTCCCAGAATCCCTACGAATTCATGGACTTCAACTCCCAGAATCCCCATCGTTTCCCGTCTTTGTGCTAGGGTAACAGCAGTTATGGGAAGACACTAGGAAATAACATTTTCGGAAGCGGTGTGTGTGTGTTTCTGTGTGTGTCTGTGTGTGTGTTCAGAGAATTCTTTCCTGGCTTTGGCAGTGCCCAGGTTTCCAGGGACTTCAATTTCCTGCTTGGCTAGACCCCAAATCTCTTATTTTCAGGCAACCCTCATTATCAGAAAGATGAATGGAGCGGAATCACTCTGAGAACAGGCCCAAGACTCTCCGCAATTTAGGCCCAGCATCCGCGGGGCGGGGGGAGGGGGACACACACACAACGAAGACGCTGCTTTATTTCAGGGTCTCTGCACCTAGGCACAGGCAGGGGCCCCTACTTACTGTTGCTACCTGTGCGCTTCTGCGCATGCGCAGAAAGCAAAATTTTGCGAGGGGACTCATGCCCTTATCACCCCGAGGTTCGACTACTGCAATGCTCTCTACATGGGGCTACCTTTGAAGAGTGTTCGGAAACTTCAGCTTGTCCAAAATGCAGCCGCACAAGTGGTTTTGGGCCTTCCAAGACATGCCCATATCTCTCCACTCCACGGACTGCATTGGCTGCCGATCTGTTTCTGGACACAATTCAAAGTGTTGGTTATGACCAATAAAGCCCTACATGGACCAGACTATCTCCGACACCGCCTTCTGCCACACCAATCCCAGCGTCCGGTGAGGTTCCACAGAGTGGGCCTCCTCAGGGTCCCGTTGACCAAACAATGCCAGCTGGTGGAGCCTAGGGGAAGAGCCTTCTTTGTGGGGGCCCCGGCCCTCTGGAATCAGCTCCCCCTGGAGATTCGCACTGCCCTCACCCTCCTCGCCTTCCCAAAGAGCTTAAAAACCCATCTTTGTCACCAGGCCTGGGGTCAGTAGATCTTCCCCCTGACCGATGAATGTTTTTAGTACGATTTTATTGAACGAAGCCTAATGAAAGTTTATAAAGTTAGAATTTTTAAAGATTATTTTAAAGATTATTTTTATGGATATTAATTGGATTACTATGCTACTGTGTCTTTGCATACGTTGTGAGCCACTCCCGAGTCCTCAGAGAGGGGCGGCATACAAATCCAATTAAATAAATAAATTCATTTCGTTGGGGTTTTTCCGCTTCCGCGCATGCACAGAAACAAAATCTTGCTTGAATGCCGGTCACGCACCGCTGTGCACGCAACTCCATTTTCACTAGTGGAACGATGGCGTGGCTCGGTAGCAACCGGCTACTGCGCTAGATCTACAAACGCCACGAACTGGAGGAGGAGAAAGCGTTTTTGTCTGAGCTGCCGGCTGCCCCCTTTTTCCTGGAGATCTCAAGTTTTAATCCAATTTAGACAGGAAATCAGAGCCCTCTGAAGGACGTATTCATCACTTTAAACCAGGGAGGCATTTACGGGAGGGAGGGGGCAGCAAGGCGGAAGACAGGGAAAGGGAGGGGGGGGAGGAGAGAGAGATGGAAAATTCTCCCTGCTTCTCCCCACTCCTCCTCCGCTTCCTCTACTTTCAGCCCGGCACCCACTTTGCCTTCACTCCCAAACGCCCCCAATCATTTTGGGGCGAGGTGCTTAGGAGACGCATATTGCCATAATTGCAGAATATTATATAGACACTGCTCAAAAAAAGAAAGCTCAAAAAATAAAGCTCAAAGAAGGCATCCTAGGTCTGAATGAATGAATATTCTCATTGAACGCTTGGTTGTGTACAAAAGTTGAATGTGCACAACCGCAGGTGAAATTGATAGTCAATCAGTGTTGCTTCCTAAGTGGACAATTGGATTTCACAGAAGTTTGATTTCCTTGGAGTTATATTATATAGTTATATAGAGCCCAGGTGGCCCAGTAGGTAGAGTGCTGTACTGCAAGCCACTAAAGATGACTGTAGATCTGCAGGTCAGCGGTTCAAATCTCATCACCGGCTCAAGGTTGACTCAGCCTTCCATCCTTCCGAGGTGGATAAAATGAGGACCCGGATTGTGGGGGCAATAGGCTGGCTCTGTTAAAAAAGTGCTATTGCTAACATGTTGTAAACTGCCCTGAGTCTAAGGAGAAAGGCAGCATAAAAATCGAATAAATAATAATAAATAATATTGTGCTGTTTAAGTGTCCCCTTTATTTATTTATTTATTTATTTATTTATTTATTTATTTATTTATTTATTTATTTATTTGAGCAGTATATATATATATCTCTCTCTAAGATGCACTGCTATATTTGGTTTCCATTCCTTTTAAGGACAGTCTTACAATTTCTATCCCTAATCTGGCCAGAATTACCCCAATTTTTGCTCAATGTAAGCCTAGCTTTGGGAATTCACTGCCAGTAGATGTACCGTGTTTCCCCGAAAGTAAGACAGTGTCTTACTTTCTTTTTACCCCCAAAAGCCCCACTACGTCTTACTTTCGGGGTATGTCTTACATTGGAAAAAAATTGAAAGGGTCGCATTCCCGAAGGCATCTCCCCAGAGTCCAGAAGGGCAGTCGCAGGACAGGAGCCTCGTGAGCCCTTTTCCAAGTTCAACCTCAGGGCTCCAAGCGGCGTGCACGCATGGAGCCACAGAAGCGTGTCGGGGAAGCGTGTGTCTGGAGGGGAGGAGCCGCTCTGCGCAGTTAGGCAGCCCCACCTGCCTGCCGGAAAGGAGGCGGGCGAAGGGGGGCGCAGCTCCGGCCGCTCGCCTCGGAGCTGGTCGGCCTCGCTGGCCGCTTGCAGCCGAGCCTCGGCAGGACTCGGTTGCTGGGACGAGCACCTTCGCTGCAAGCCGCCGCCCGCTCGGCTCGCTTCGGACCAGCGCTGTCCTTCGCTTTGCCAAGCCCGGGAAGAAGCGGTGGTGCCGCAGCGAGGCGAAGGCGAGAGGTGCGCGGGGAGCTTGGAAGCAACGTCATCGGGCTCCCCCCTGGCAATACCCCCGTGTTTCCCCGAAAGTAAGACATATGTCTTACTTTCGGGGTACGGCTTATATTAGCCGACCCCCCTGAAACCCCCGATACGTCTTACAATCAGGGGTGTCTTACTATCGGGGAAACAGGGTAGCTGACATGCTACAGCAATATTTTTCAACCATGGGTAAATTTAAGCATGGCTGGTAGGGGAATTCTGGGAGTTGAAGTCCACCGATCTTAAAGTCCATTCGCTTCCTGGCTGGTGAATTCTGGGAGCTGAAGTCCACCCATCTTAAAATCCATTAGCTTCCCTCTATTAGCTGTCTCTCTCTTATCTATCTATCTATCTATCTATCTATCTATCTATCTATCTATCTATCTATCTATCTATCTAATCTTTCTTTCTCTACTTATAATAATAATAATAATAATAATTTATTAGATTTGTATGCCGCTCCTCTCCGAAGATTATCTCTCTCTCTCTCTCTCCATCCATCCATCCATTTTATAAGCCGCCTCTCTCCTGACGGATTCAGGATGGCATACAACAGTAAAATGAATACAAAATGCAATTTTTTAAAAAAAAATACCCCAATGTACATCATAATAACAAATAAACAAATACAAAATTCAAAACCCAGTACAAAGCAAGCATACAACCATCCTTCATTCATACTACTGAGCCGGGGCAGGATGCCCTCCCTCACAACAACGGAGCCCCATCGAGGTTTCTTCTCTCCCCACAGCACCCCCGTCCACTCTGGTCCCCAAGCCCCCCCCCCCTTTTTCCCACCCACCCCCTCTTCCATCGGCGTAATGTGATTACAGGGCTGGAAAGCCGCTAAAGTTCATTAGACGTGCACCCGCCGTGGCTTAATGGGGACAGATCGCTCATTACGGGCCAGAGCCTGCCCGCGCACAGAGAGAAAGCGCCAGCCGAGCGGGTTTCCCCCCCCTCCGCCGGCGTTAATTGCCTCCTGACATGGCCATCCACCATCCAATCCCCCCCTCCAGCCCCATTAATAACCATGGGCAGCCGCGTCTCCCCCCCCCACACAACACCCAGCGGCCTCATCAGCCGGTAAATTAGACGAATGCGCTGGTGGTGGTGTCGCCTCTCCCTGCAGACGAGCCATTGATCAAATCTGGCAGGCGGGAGGGTGAAACGTCCTCCCCCCCTCTTTCTGGGAAACAAGAGTGGGGAGGGGTCTGGGATGGAGGTCCTTGACCCCCCTGACCTCTTTTCTCCCGAAGTAGCCAAGCCCAGCTCTGCACTTGGGTTTTTTTTATTAACAGCGCCAAGAAGAAAAAGAAACCGATGTTGGGTATTTTATGAAGCCGGTTAGAAACACAGAAGATTGTCGGCAGAAAAAGACCTCCTGGTCCATCTAGTCTGCCCTTATACTATTTCCAGTATTTTATCTTAGGATGGATCTATCTTTATCCCAGGCATGTTTCAATTCAGTTTCTTTCTTTCTTTCTTTCTTTCTTTCTTTCTTTCTTTCTTTCTTTCATTGAAATATAGAAGACTGATGGCAGAAAAAGACCTCCTGGTCCATCTAGTCTGCCCTTATGCTATTTCTTGTATTTTATTTTAGGATGGATATATGTTTATCTTGGGCATGTTTAAATTCAGTGACTGTGGATTTACCAACAACGTCTGCTGGAAGTTTGTTCCAAGCATCTACTACTCTTTCAGTCAAATAACATTTTCTCACGTGGCTTCTGATCTTTCCCCCAACTAACCTCAGATTGTGCCCCCTTGTTCTTGTGCTCACTTTCCTATAAAAACACTTCCCTCCTGAACCTTATTTAACCCTTTCACATATTTAAATGTCTCGATCGTGTCCCCTCCCTTTCCCTTCTGTCCTCCAGACTATACAGATTGAGTTTTATGCTTAAGACCTTTCACCATTTTTGTAGCCCGTCTTTGGACCTGTTCAATTTGATCAATATCTTTTTGTAGGTGAGGTCTAAGTTCTCACTGTGCCTAAGCCGTGATTTATTTCGAGCATTGCCTTGGTGGAAGGGCTGGTCTTTTTGCACAAAGCAGTAAAAAAAAAAACCCAGCCATAAGCTGGGAAACTACAAAGAAAAACGACATGATTTTGGATGGGTGTGAGGGAATTTCATTTTTCTTTCTTTTTGTTTTGCAAAAATGTTGCCTCCAGAGTTTGCATGTATACATAGAAACATAGAAACATAGAAGTCAGACGGCAGAAAAAGACCTCATGGTCCATCTAGTCTGCCCTTATACTATTTTCTGTATTTTATCTTAGGATGGATATATGTTTATCCCAGGCATGTTTAAATTCAGTTACTGTGGATTTATCTACCACGTCTCCTGGAAGTTTGTTCCAAGGATCTACTACTCTTGCAGTAAAATAATATTTTCTCATGTTGCTTTTGATCTTTCCCCCAACTAACTTCAGATTGTGTCCCCTTGTCCTTGTGTTCACTTTCCTATTAAAAACACTTCCCTCCTGGACCTTATTTAACCCTTTAATATATTTAAATGTTTCGATCATGTCCCCTCCCTCTTTTCCTTCTGTCCTCCAGACTATACAGATGGAGTTCATGAAGTCTTTCCTGATACGTTTTATGCTTAAGACCTTCCACCATTCTTGTAGCCCGTCTTTGGACCCGTTCAATTTTGTCAATATCTATGGATTATAGATGTGTGTGTGTGTATACACACACACACACACACACACATATGTGGATGTTGAGACTCTAGAAAGAGTGCAGAGAAGAGCCACAAAGAGGATTAGGGGACTGGAGGCTAAAACACATGAAGAACGGTTGCAGGAACTGGGCATGGCTAGTTGGATGAAAAAAAGGACCAGGGGAGACAGGATAGCAGTTTTCCAATTTCCCAGGGTTTGGAAACCAAGCCAAATCTTGTGGCAGGGTGTTCCAAAGGCACACCTTTGGGAATGACTTTAACTCTCCCACTCCCCCCCCCCCATTTTTCTACTTTAACAATGAGCTGAGATGATGCAGTGGATAGAGTGCAGTACTGCAGGCTGCTAAAGCTGACAGCTAGATCTGCAGGTCAGCAGTTCAAATCTCACCACCGGCTCAAGGTGGACTCAGCCTTCCATCCTTCCGAGGTGGGTCAAATGAGGACCCAGATTGTTGGGGGGGGGGGGGGCAATAGGCTGGCTCTGTTAAAAAAAAGTGCTATTGCTAACATGTTGTAAGCCACCCTGAGTCTAAGGAGAAGAGCGGCATAAGAAAATTGAATACATAAATAAAATAAATAAATAAACCCCCAACTTCCAACACCAGTAGAGAAAAAACACTGCTCCATCTACTCTCCTCAAAAACCTAGTATCCTTGGCCAAGGGGAGGATGATGGGAGTTACAATCCAAGGCATCTTTCCATCTTCCTTTCCCCACACTTAATTGGCCTGAAAAAAATGAGGTTTTAACTGTGGGGGCAGGGGGGCAAAGCACCCCGATGTCTTGACTGGGGTTCAGCTGCTAAAGGTGAGCCCATCTGTTTCCTACGATATTGGACGTCTCTCGAGGGAATGCCCGATGCTGCCACCCTGCTTCTCCCAGGCCAACCTCTTCCTCCGAGATTAGAGCTGCTATAAAACGCTAATGAGCGCTTAACTATGGCAATATTTAATTAAAAAGAAGGAGAAGGAGAAGGGGGGAGAAGGGGGCCGTGAGCTGCTGCTAATTAACAGAAAATTGGTAATTTCCTAGCTATTAACGGCTTATTTTCCACTCATCTGAGCACAGGCAGGGAAGCACAGCCACGGCGCAAATAGGTTGAGCACAATCTCGGGCTTATCGAGAGGAGCACACGCACACGCGGTTTGCAAAATTGGGGCAGTCTGTGACTTTCTTTTTTTGCACGAGCCCAACTGCCCTACGGGGTAGAGAACAATACATCAATGGAAGGATAGAAGAGAAATAGACTGGAATGGAATGAAAATGGGAATAAGAATAGAAACGGAATGGAATGGGAATAGAGTGAATAGAATAGAATAGAATAACAGATTTAGAAGGGACCTTGGAGGTCTTCTAGTCCAACCGCCTGTTTAGGCAGGAAACCCTGCACCACTTCAGACAAATGGTTATCCAATCTGTTCTTAAAAACTTCCAGTGTTGGAGCATTCACAACTTCTGGTGGCAAGCCGTTCCACTGATTCAATTGTTCTAACTGTCAGGAAATCCCTCCTTCGTTCTAAGCTGCTTCTCTCCTTGTTTAGTTTCCACCCATTGCTTCTTGTTCTATCCTCGGGTGCTTTGGGGAATAGGTTGATTACCCTTCATAGAATAGAAGAGAAGAGAATAGGGTAGGGTAGGAAAGGTGAAGAGAGGAGAGTAGGGTGGGGTAGGAGAGGAGGAGGAGGAGACTAAGAAGGAGGAGGAAATAAGGAAGGAGAAGAGAATGGAAGAGAAGAGAAAACAAGAGAAGAGAAGAGAGGGACCTTAGAAGTCTTCTAGCCCAACCCCCTGGTTAGACAGTAAACCCTACACTACTTCAGACAGATGGTTATCCAACCTCTTCTTAAAAACGTCCAATGTTGGGGCATTCACAACTTCTGGTGGCAAGCTCTTCCACAGATTAATTGTTCTGACTGTCAGGAAATTCCTCCTCAGTTCTAAGTTGCTTCTTTCCTGGTTTAGTTTCCACCCATTGCTTCTTGTTCTACCCTCAGGGGCTTTGCAGAATAGCTTCTTCTTTCTGGCAGCCCCTCAAATATCGGGACACTGTTATCATGTCACCCCCTAGTCCTACGATGGCGAACCGATGGCATGTGTGCCACAGATGGCATGCAGAGCCATATCTGAGGGCACATGAGGCATTCCCTTATTTCAGCTCCAGCGCACATGTGTGTGCTGACCAGCTGATTTTTGGCCTTCCTGATTGGGGGGGGCTGTTTTCACCCTCCCCAGGCTTCAGGAAAGCCTCTGGCCCAGTGGTTCTCAACCTGGGGGTCAGGATCCCTTTGGGGGGGGTGTCAAACGACCGTTTCACAGGGGGCACCTAAGACAAATTTCCCATGGTGTTAGGAACTAAAGCTTCTATTCTGACGCCTCGGAACATATTTTTACAATCCGACCAATCAGGCGTTTCCAGTGGGGGCGTTCCTCTGACCTTCCTGCCAATCTGCTTCAAGCTCTGTTGGGAGAATTGGCGCTCGACTTATGGTTGGGGGCCCCCACAACACGAGGAACTGCATTAAGGGGTCGAGACATTAGAAAGGTTGAGAACCACGGCTCTAGAGCCTGTGGATGGCGAAAAATGGACACAACAGACCTAGGGGAAATTCGGAAGCGAGGTTTTCCTGAAGCCGGGAAAGGTAGCTAAATAGGACGGCATAGCGCTGGAGGGGTTAGGCGGGCCCACCCAAAGGTTGCTACTACCGATTCACCAGAATTGGTCTGAACACGATTGTCCCAAAGATGCTCTTTTGGAAACTTATTTTTCCAAAAAGCACTTTTTTGGGAAAAGAAGGTGAGTTCCAGATTCGGTTTGGAACCGTGACTAGCCTTACGGCCCTTAAAACAGAAGTGAAGTTTCTGAACCTCATGAATCTTTTAAATTTTGGAAAATCCAAGGAAGCCACACCACCTACCGAGAACACTGATTTTTTTAAAAAGTAAATTAAGAGATTTAAATGATGTTCCCGCCTCCCAATTCCCCAGAGGCAAAGCGACATCCGAGGCCTGAATTGGGCTCCGACCACCCCAAGGATGGACGGCCTCGAGGTAGAGAAAGGAAGATTTCCAGATGTGACAGCAGCTTTTTTTCTTTCCTGCACCAAGGAAGGCTCTGCGCCAGAAGCCATCATCGCCCACGTCGACATCTCCCCTCCTGGGAAAACCCATCTTGGCTGAGAGTTTGATCGCTTCCTTCCCAAGAAAAGAAGGAGGGGGGGAAGCCCACGGTGCAGCGAGGCACATCCAGGTTGGCTGTTGGAAGAATACGGGAACAACGTACGTGGCAGGCTCCCGCCGTGAACGGAAGTCAAAGCAAAAGAAAAACCCAGCAGGATTTTAGTTTTGGACAGAGATTCTCTCCCTCTCCCTCACACACAAAAATCACGACAAAAGAGACAGCGAATGAATCAGGGATGGAGAATACCACCTCAATTAATCCTTCAAAAATCTGTTGGAAAGGGTGGGAGGAAAGCTTAATCTATCTATCCGACTGTCTATTTCTCTATCACCCATCCATCCACCTACCCACCTATTTACCTATTGTCTGCTGCCTATCTCTGCCTGTCTATCTGTCTATCTTTCTCTATCTATTTTTCTATCTTTCTATTTTTCTATCCATCTATCTATAGATAGATGGATATCTTTCTATCTATCTATTCTTTCTTTCTATCCATGTTCTATTTTTCTTTCTCTATAGCTATATATATCTATTTTTCTATCTACCTACTTACCTACCTACCTATTTAATCTATCTATCTATCTATCTATCTATCTATCTATCTATCTATCTATCTATCCCCATCTTTCTCTATTTATCATTTATTTACCTATCATCTGTCATATCTATCTACATATCTATCTCCGAGTTCTCAGAGAGGGGGGGGGGGCAAACAAATCTAATTAATAATAATAATAATAACAACTACATATAACTACATATAACTATCTACGTATCTATCTACACAACTATCAAACTACGTATTTATCAACCTATCAACCTATAATTTATTTACCTATTATCTATCTGTCATATCTATTTATTTGTCTGTCTACTTATCTATCTAACTCCCTTTTATTTACCTATCATCTGTCATATCTGTTTGTCTGTCTATCTATTTATCTGTGTCTCATATCTATATTCATCCGTCCATCTCATATGTAGGTATATACCGTTTCCCAAAAAATAAGACATCCCCCAAAAATAAGCCCAATCGGGCTTTTGAGTGCCTGGCAATAAGTAAGGCCAAACGTTTATTTCAGGGTTCAAAAAACATATAAGACAGGGTCTTATTTTCAGGGAAACATGGGAGAGAGAGAGAGAGATGAGAGATGAGAGATATGTTGTTACTGTTATTTTGTTCACTGTCCAAACTCGATTGCTGAAATGTGCACCCGGACAGACTGAAAAAGGACATTTTAAAAAATTGATTGATACCTACAATGCAGCGATTGTATAAAGCTGCCCCAACAATCAATCAAATTTATTACACTCATTGTTTCCAAATGGTGCCTCTGTATGATATGATAAATTTGCCAAACTTGAAAAAAGTCACTTTAAAAAAAAGAGGTTAAAGATGTATTTTTTCAGAGAAGATTAATAGGGGAACTTTACTAATGTTGACTATCTCTTCAGCTGATGGCTGGTTGACATTTGAGGCTACTTATGTCCCTAAAAGTGATTACTTAATTCGGTTGTTATTCTTTCCTTAATCGGTTTCTTACCGTGAAAGTGTCATCATTTATTTACAGTGGATGTAAATGATCACAATAACAATAAATTGTATTCTTTAGCGTTAACAGCAGGGGACTCAGCCAATTGAATAAATGAGTGAGTGAAAATCTCAGCAGTGCTCTCAACTCAAAAAGATCTCACATCCAATTTTCCTGGTCAATGTTGTAAATTTGTGCTTTTAAAATGAACTTTTCCTTGGGCTTAAAACGGATTCTCTCACGAGACAGATACTCAGATCCCCTGAGCTGCATTTTCTTTTAAAAAAATTTTGTTTCCTGGAAAACTGTTTTAAGAAAGGATGTGTGGGAGAGAGAGAGAGAAGACTAGATGATCACCAAGGACCCTTCTAACTCTTGTTATTATATTAAAGGCACTTCTTCCACTTTTAAATTACAGTGGTACCTCTACTTAAGAACTTAATTCGTTCCGTGACCAGGTTCTTAAGTAGAAAAGTTTGTAAGTAGAAGCAATTTTTCCCATAGGAATCAATGCAAAAGCAAATAATGCATGCAAACCCATTAGGAACGAAATAAGTTAGTGGAGGGTCAGAGATCGACCTCTAGGTTTCTCCCTTGTAGGGTGCCTCAGGGGTCGGTCCTCTCCCCCTTGCTATTTAATATCTACATGAAACCGCTGGGTGAGATCATCCAGGGGCAAGGGGTGAGGTATCATCAATACGCTGATGATACCCAGCTGTACATCTCCACCCCATGTCCAGTCAATGAAGCAGTGGAAGTGATGTGCCGGTGCCTTGCGGCTGTTGGGACCTGGATGGGTGTCAACAGACTCAAACTCAACCCGGATAAGATGGAGTGGCTGTGGGTTTTGCCTCCCAAGGACAATTCCATCTGTCCTTCCATTACCCTAGGGTGGGGAATTACTGACCCCCTCAGAGAGGGTCCGCAACTTGGGCGTCCTTCTCGATTCACACCCTACATTAGAGAACCATCTTTCAGCTGTGGCGAGGGGGATGTTTGCCCAGGTTTGCCTGGTGCACCAGTTGCAGTCCTACCTGGACCGGGAGTCACTGCCCTCATCACCTCGAGGCTCGACTACTGTAACGCTCTCTACATGGGGCTACCTTTGAAGAGTGTTTGGAAACTTCAGATCGTGCAGAATTCAGCTGCAAGAGCAATCATGGGCTTTCCCAGGTATGCCCATGTCACACCAACAATCCGCAGTCTGCATTGGTTGCCGATCAGTTTCCGGTCACAATTCAAAGTGTTGGTTATGACCTATAAAGCCCTTCATGGCATCGGACCAGAATATCTCCCAGACCGCCTTCTGCCGCACGAATCCCAGTAAACGGTTAGGTCCCACAGAGCTGGCCTTCTCCGGGTCCCGTCGATGAAACAATGCCGTCTGGCAGGACCCAGGGGAAGAGCCTTCTCTGTGGCGGCCCCGACCATCTGGAACCAACTCCCCCCAGATTGCCTTAGGATTGCCCCCACCCTCCTTGCCTTTCGCAAACTCCTTAAAACCCAGCTATGCCGTCAGGCATGGGGAAATTGATTCCCCTGGGCCGTTTCCGCTTTACGTATTGTTTGTATGAGATGTATGATTGTTTTTTATATTAAGGGTTTTAAATTGTTTTTAACTATTGGATTTGTACTGTTTTGTTGTTGTGAGCCGCTCCGAATCTTCGGAGAGGGGCAGCATTCAAATCAAATCAAATCAAATCAAATCAAATCAAATCAAATCAAATAAAAAAATACTCAAAATTTAGGTGGGGGGAGGAGGAGGAGGAAGAGGAGGAGGACAGTTGCTACCAAAGGAAGGTAGTGAGGTGAGGGGAATAAAAAAAATCCAAAACTTTAAGGCTTAAAAAAAAAAAGAGGGGCTCTGAGGAGCACGCGCCTCCCATACACCCAGTGCGAGGCTGCCTCCCATATACTGCGCCAGAGAGAGAAACCCAGGGGGAATGGCAGGAAACTGGACAGGCCTTCGTGCCGTTCTCAAATTTCCTGGGACATTTTTCCGGGCTCGGGTTCTTAAGTAGAAAATGGTTCTTAAGAAGAGCAAAAAAATCTTGAACACTCGGTTCTTATCTAGAAAAGTCCTTAAGTAGAGGCGTTCTTAAGTAGAGGTCCCACTGTATTTTAAAATTCTATCTCGGAGGGGCTTCAAACTTGGCAACTTTTTAAGACTTGCCACAATGTGATATTCCTCCAATAGTTCTCGGAGAGGGGCGGCATAAAAGTCCAATAAATAAATAATTATTATTATTTATTATTTATTAATTGGCCTTTTATGGCGCACCTCTCCAAGGCCTTATTGGAGGAATATCACATTGAGTATTCAACCAGTTTGGGTGAACCAGCAGCAGTGCCCACCCACCCTGGCTCTATGTCGTCCTATTTAGCCACCGTTTCAAGCCATGCACAGGTTTGCAAACCCTGCACAGGGAAGGCACATGCACGACCAAAGCACACACTCTCACATTTTCGGAGCTAGGCGAAGCGGTAGGGAAATCAGATGAATCCTACCGCTGATTTATGGGACTTCACTCCAGAATTCAAGGCCGGCTGGGAAATGCTGGGAGTTGAAGTCCACAAGTTTCCAGGTTTTTCGTGGTAAGGAAGGAGGAGGAGGAGCCTATTCTCAATGTACGGGCGCGCAGTGCTGCCAAAAGGCAGGAATGGTTCCCCAGAAGGAGGTCTGATTTGGAGTAAGGCTTGGGGCTAACTGGCCCCTCCCCTAGCCCATTTAAAGGATGATGATGAAGGAGCCAATTTACAGGAAACAACTTCATTCTTATTCCTTTTGTATCCTGATTCGAGAAAGGTCTGATCATTCTCTCTTGCCCTCTCCCTTGGCATTTTTCCTGTGAATTGCTGCTGTTATCTCCAAGATAGTTTTACTCAGAATTGAGTTATTATTTCATGGACTCCTGCTGGCTGTTAATGAAGTTGGATTAACAGCCGGTGTTCAGAAAAGACTGCTTTAAGCTGTATTTCTGTTTGATGATTACTAAGAAAGCTCATTAATAGTCCTTAAAATAGTAAAATTTTGTACAGACTTGGTGTGTGCTGCGTTCTTTGTGGTCTGTAGCTGGGCCAGAACAGAAGCTAGAAAGTTTTTGTGAAGTTTGTGAGTTAAGGGCAGAGCAATGTGCGAGACTTCCTCCTACCTTTGCGAGAGAAGACATCAGAGGTCTCGTCTTCTGAACTGCTCTCCATCTCAAAGAGGTCCTTAAATTCCCTCTTCTCCTCCTCTTTCTTTTCGTTCGGCTTCTTGCGTTTAATTTCTGGTAAGTTTAGATCTTCCATCTACAGCCGGACCACAAGGAAGAAGAAAAGATTATTTAAAAGAAAACCCACCGAACATCCTTCCTCCGGTCTTGAATCAGCCGAGTTACATCCAAGACCGCCTTCTGCCGCATGAGTCCCAGCGACTGGTTAGGTCTCACAGGGTCAGCCTTCTCCAGGTCTACTCTGAATTACAGTGGTGCCTCTACTTACGAACTTAATTCCTTCCATGACCAGGTTCTTAAGTAAAAAAAGTTTGTAAGAAGAATCAATTTTTCCCATAGGAATCAATGTAAAAGCCAATAATGTGTGCGATCGGGGAAACCACAGGGAGGGTGGAGGCCCTGTTTCCTCCCAGGAGATTCCTAGAGAGGCCCCACAGAGGCTTCTCCCTGCCTTTTCCGGCCCTGTTTCCTCCCAGGAGATTTCTAGAGAGGCCCCACAGAGGCTTCTCCCCGCCTTTTCTGGCCCTGTTTCATCCCAGGACATTCCTAGAGAGGCCCCACAGAGGTTCCTCCCTGCCTTTTCCAGCCCTGTTTCCTCCCAGGAGATTCCTAGAGAGGCCCTACGGAGGCTTCTCCCCGCCTTTTCCGGCCTGTTCCCTCCCAGGAGATTCCTAGAGAAGCCCCACAGAGGCTTCTCCCCACCTTTTCTGGCCGTTTCCTCCCAGGAGATTCCTAGAGAGGCCCCACGGAGGCTTCTCCCCGCCTTTTCCGGCCTGTTCCCTCCCAGGAGATTCCTAGAGAGGCCCCACGGAGGCTTCTCCCTGCCTTTTCCGGTTACAGTTTCGGAGGGTCGGGTTTGTAAGTGGAAAATGGTTCTTCAAAAGTGGCAAAAAAATCTTGAACACCCGGTTCTTATCTAGAAAAGTTCGTAAGTAGAGGCGTTTGTAAGTGGAGGCACTACTATATAGCTAAATGAAAAAATATTGGGGGGAATTTCAAAAATAGGAAGGACAATGCTGCTTTGATTGCAATCATTGTGTGGCCAAACCTGTGCTAAAAGGGTTATTGGTGCCTAAAACCCTGACAAATTTAATTAAACGGAAAGTAGCAATTGCATCCATTGTGCCAGGTTCTCAAGATGGCTTAAATTTGGAAAGAATTTTGGGCTCCTACCCGTTCTTTGCCAGTAATTTCAAGCTGGATTTCCTTCTCCCTCAGCTTCTTCCAAGTCACGTAGTAAGTCCTTAGCGGAGTTCCTTCTGCTTTTACGGCTTTTTCCCATCGCTCCTGTCAAAAGAAAATTGGCCAGAGACATATAAGGAGGACATCAATCAAGCGTTTCCTAGAACGTTCATAAAACCACCCACATTTTCCGCTTCGGGTGCAAATGTCGGCGTGGGGGAGGGGGACTTTGGGTCTCTCTAGATTTTTTTTATTCCAGGTTCTGAAAATTGCAAACGTCAAATGGCAAAAAACCGAGTTGTGCATTCAAAACGGGTTTCGGAGGGAAAAATTTGCTGCAGGAACTTTTTTGAGAGCAAAAAAACCAGAAATGGCATCTAATAATATAAATTTTATCTAATTAGAACAATTAATCAGTGGAGTCTATTCTAATAGAATATATTCTATTCTTTCTTCGTTGTATTCTATTCTAATCTAGCCTAGTCAAGGAGAGAAGCAATTTAGAACTAAGGAAGAATTTTCTCAGAGTGAGAAAAATTAACCAGTGGAACAGCTTGCCACCAGAAGCATGGAAACATAGAAGATTGACAGCAGGAAGAGACCTCATGGTCCATCTAGTCTGCCCTTCTACTATTTCCTGTATTTTATCTTAGGATGGATATAGGTTTATCCCGGGCATCTTTAAATTCAATTACTGTGGATTTACCAACCACGTCTGCTGGAAGTTTGTTCCAGGCATCTACTATTCCTTCAGTAAAACATTTTCTCACGTTGCTTCTGATCTTTCCCCTAACAAACCTCAGACTGTGCCCCCTTGTTCTTAGTGCTCACTTTCCTATTAAAAACACTTCCCTCCTGAACCTTATTTAACCCTTTAACCTATTTAAATGTTTCGATCATGTCCTCTCTTTCCCTTCTGTCCTCCAGACTATACAGATGGAGTTCATGAAGTCTTTCCTGATAAGTTACATGCTTCAGACCTTCCTACCATTTTTGTAGCCTGTCTTTGGACCTGTTCAATTTTATCAATATCTTTTTGTAGGTGAGGTCTCCAGAACTGAACACAAATAATAATACAAATTTGATCTAATTAATCAGTGGAGTCTATTCTAATAGGATCTATTCTATTCTATTCTTCATTCTAGTCTATTCTAATCTAGTGTGATCTAGTCAAGGAGAGAAGCAATTCAGAACTAAGGAAGAATTTTCTCATAGTGGGAAAAATTAACCAGTGGAACAGCTTGCCTCCAGAAGTTGTGAATGCTCCAACACTGGAAATTTTTAAGAAGAGGTTGGATAACGATTGGTCTGAAGTGGTGTAGGGTTTCTTGCCTAAGCAGGGGGTTGGACTAGAGGACCTCCCGGGTCCCTTCCAACTCTGTTGTTATTTTGTTGTTGTTGAATATTTCACTCATTCAGATCTAGGATGTGTTATTTGTGTGCTCCCTTTATTTTTTTGAGCCGTGTATTTTAAATGTTAAGATTTCTCGCCTATTTTGTATTTGTTTTGTTGTGATGCGCCCTGACTCTCAGGAGAAGGGCGGCAAAAGAAATCTAATAAATAAAAATAAATCAAATAATAAATAAATAAGTAAAAGCAGGTGCTTCTTTTGGATGGGAAACCTTCAGAAAAGGAGGAAAGAGGAGACTCACCACCGCCTCCCGATCCGAGACGCCGAAGGAAGCTTTCTGGCGCTTGGCCGTGATGAACGCGGAATTCTCCTGCACTTTTTCCAAGAGCTGGCGGATGGTTTTGCAATAGTTGGCAATCTTGCAATCTTTCAGAAAGGATTTCAGCTGGAGGAGGAGGAGGAGGAGGAGGAGAGGCGGAAGAGGGCGACCGGAAAGAAACAAGACAGCAAAGAATTCCATGAATGGTTCTCGGGTTTGGGTTTTTTTTTTAAAAGTCTGACTTGCATAGTTCTCTATCCTCGTGTTTAGATCTGGCTGGCTAAGCATGCAAACATCAGGACCCAAGGAGGAAAAAAAATATCAGGAAGCTGTTGATGGGAGTCTTGGCAAAACTATTGGCTGGAATGGACGTAGAAAGCCTGGCTGACCGAGACAGATCTTCCTACGGCCCTGCAGAAAAAAACAACTGCTGCCAACCTGCCTTCCACTGAGGACCTGTAGACTGCACGAGTCAAAAAGAGGGCAGTGGAAATATTTACTGACCCCTCGCATCCTGGACATAAACTGTTTCAATTCCTACCCTCAAAACGTCACTACAGAGCACTGCACACCAAGACACAAGGACAGTTTTTTCCCGAATGCCATCACTCTGCTAAACAAATAATTCCCTCAACACTGTTGAACTTTTTACTAAGTCTGCACTTCTATTTCCACTAGTTTTTTCTCATCATTCCTATCATCCTTTCCCTCCCACTTAGGACTGCATGACTGTAACTTGTTGCTTGTATCCTAAGATTTTGATTAATATTGATTGTTTCTTCATTGCTTATTTGACCCCTATGACAATCATTAAGTGTTGTACCACATGATTCTTGACAAATCTATATTTTCTTTGATGTACCCTGAGAGCATCTGCATCAAAGACAAATTCCTTGTGTGTCCAATCACACTTGGCCAATAAAGAATTCCTATTCTATTCCATTCTGATCTATTCCTATTCTATTCTTCTATTCTACTCTATTCTTCTATTCTACTCTATTCTATTCTAATTTCCATTCTATTCCATTCCATTCCGTTCGGTTCTGTTCTATTCTATTCCATTCCATTCTTTCCATTCCATTCTATTCCATTCATCGACTTTTGCGGCCAGTAATAGCTGTTCCTGACAATCAAAGATCCCATTTTATGTCTTAGCCTAACCCAGTGTTTCTCAAATGTTTTCAGTAAGCCCCCCCCCCCCCAGGAGGAAGTAAACATTTCACACACACACCCAACTCTCCACCAGGATAATTGTTTGAAATATTCAGCACATTTTTGCTGAAGAAACTCAAGCGGCTTATCAGTGTGATCGGGCTGTAATGTGTTTAAGTGACGCCTTAATTTATTTGGCTTCACGTGGTCCAATGCCAACACTTTTAAGACACAGTAAACATAGCAGTCTTTCCTCGTCTCCCACCATAGTCACAGTGAAGTCAAGCGCTACATACGGCTTTGTCATATTTCCTTGTCTGAGCTTTTGGGAGACTTACATTTGTCTCATGATCTCCATCTCTCTCCTCCTTTCTTTTCATCCCTGTTCAATATATTTTCATGGTGTCTCTTAAGGGTTTGTTATCTGCACGTCATATCTTCTACTCTGTGCTGTGTGCACAGTGTTCAGTGCAAAAAAAACCCCTACTCCCTGCGGCAAAAAAAGCATATTCCCTGGGGTCACGCCCCCCCCCCTCCGGCTAGCCCCACTATTTGGGAAACCACTGGCCTAACCCCAAAAGGAACTGATGGGGCCAATTGCTTGGTTGGAAGTCCAGCTGAGAGCCAAGTTACTTTTACCTGGTTAATCTGCTTTAATTTGTGCCAGGAAAAAGAGACAGCAAATGAGTTTATGGGCAGGCGGGAAAGAAGGAAGGAAAAAAGAATGAGAGAGAGAGAGGAAAGGAGGAAGGAGAGAAGAAATAGGAAGGAGGGAAGAAGAGACAAAAGGAGGAAGGAGAAAGGAGGAGGAGGAGAAAGAAAGGAGGGAAGGGCCAAAGAAAGAGAAGAAAAAACAAAGGAAGGAAGGAAAAAGGAGAAGAGAAGGTGATAAGGAGGGAAGAAGAGAGAAAAGGAAGTATGGAAGGAGAAAGGACAGAAGAGATAGGAAGGAGGGAAGAGAGAAAAGGAAAGAAGGAAGGAAGGAGAAAGGAGGAGAGAAGAAAAGAGATAGGAAGGAGGGAAGAAGAGAAAAGGAAGGAAGGGAAGGTAGGAAGGAGAAAGGAGGGAAGAAAATAGAAAGGAAGAAGGGAAGAAGAGAGAGAAGGAAGGAAGGAGAAAGGAGGGTAGAAGAAGAGATAGGAAGGAGGGAAGGAAGGAAGAAGAGAGAAGGAAGGGAGGAACAAAGGAAGGGAGAAGAAAAGAGATAGGAAGGAGGGAAGAAGAGAGAGAAGGAAGGAAGGAGCTAAAGAAAGTGAAATAAAACAAGTGAGGGAGAAGACAGTCCAATTTCACAAATATATCACCTTTAAACAGTGGCTGAAAGATGCTATTTTGTTCGAGCGTGCCCTTTGCTAGGTCTAACCAGCTCTGGACCACACTCCCCACCCTTAGCGGGTCTGATCCTGCTTCCAAGGTCACCTATTCTACCTGCCTGCTTTGAAGACAAAGAGCATCCCAACCTGAAGCCTTCATTGCCAGTTTTCCAAAAATCAGCATCGTCTCTGAACGTTTTCTGGAGGCCAATTCTGAGTCCCTGCGGCACCTCTGAAATGGGGGGGGGGGGGGAGATTAGTCCCACCACTTGACCCCCCCAGGAACTGGGAACGGAGGGAGCACACAAATCCTTTGGCAAAACCTTTTCACCCAGCTCTTTACGTGTGGGTGTGTCTGCGTGAAAAACCTCCGTGGCTGCTCACTTGACCTCGGACCTCCCCCCTTGATTGATGGTGGCTTTCAATCCCCCCCTCCAATGCTAAGGACCGCTGAAATATCACCCTCCCCCCCACCCTCCTTAAAAGGCCTGGAAGAAGAAGAACAATCCCCCACCCACCCGCCCCAATCTGCCCATTCAACATCCTTCTGTCCCCAAATAAAAGCGGCGACGTGTTAAAAAGAGCAGGAGGGACAGAGGGACGCGCCTCCAAGCCCTTCGGCCCACCGCTTCTCTTTTCATAAACGCAGGCTTCCTTTCAGCGCACGGCCTCCAGAAGAACACAAGGGGAGTTATTCACGCTGGGCGCCCGGTAGGAAGCGGGGCGGCGTGACACAGCTAGAAAAGGGGGGGGGGGGGACCCAGCTGCCAGCCCGCTTCCTGCGTTAATAATCCGGCTCTAGGGGGGGCAGACCCCCGACTGACACAATTAAAACTGGGCTGCCACTCCCGGCGGCGGTAATCTTGGGAAGGGCTGGGGTTCCTGGATCGCAGCCCCTGCTGACCTCCGCTACGGGGGTGGTCCATCATTAGCCAGGCTGGGGAGGGGGGGTGGAATGGAGGGAAGCCCACCCTGAGGCTGGGAAGCCAGGCAGGAGTGAGCCAAGGGGAGGGGTGTTCCCAGATACCCCCCTCCAGCTGAGGGAAGGCCTGCCATCTTTGGTGCTATTGGTGCACTCTCCAACGCCGTCCCGGGAGTTTGCGTCAGCGCGAGATTTCGCTTCTGCTCATGTGCAGAAAGCAAAATGTTTGTGGGAAGACAATCCGCAAGCGAGATTTTTTAACCGATGTTTTTGCTTCCGCGCATGCATAGAAGCAAAAAATCAGCGAAAACTGCCAAACTCTCGTTCTTGTGCAGGGGCGCACAGCTGCGCACGCATCTCCAAAATCGCTACCGGAATGGAGCGGTATAGCAGGCTTTCAAAGCTGCAACTGTGAAGAAAAAAAAGGGCTCTGGAAGCAGCCCTTAGGCAGGGCAACAGGGTGGAAATCATGGATAGAAAACGAATATGCGCAAAAGTTAAGCTAGAATGGGGAAGAAAATGGGAGAATAAAAGGTGGTAGACCCAGGTGACAAAATTAGATTGGAGGAGGCAGCATCAAATATACTAGAATAAAGATGATAGATAGATAGATAGATAGATAGATAGATAGATAGATAGATAGAAGATAGATAGAGATAGATGATAGATAGATAGATGATAGATAGATAGATAGATAGATGATAGATGAGATAGATAGATAGATAGATGATAGATAGATAGATAGATAGATTAGAGACAGAGATAGATAGAGAGAGAGACAGAGACAGAGAGACAGATATATATTTATTTATTTATTTATTTCTCTCTGTGTCTCTCTGTCTGTGTCTCTCTCTCTATCTCTCTATCTATCTCTGTCTCTATCTAGAGAGAGGGAAAGCACACAGATAACACCGGTCTACAGAAAATATTGTTTTGTAATCATCGCAGTTGACCATGTACTTTTCCGAATCATGTTTTTGTTCTGATTTCAAAAATGTTAATCCTTTTTCTGTAGCAGGTATAGTTTCCACATAGCAGCAGCATCATTATATAAGGCAGTGTTTCCCAACCGGTGTGCCGCGAGACATGGTCAGGTGTGCCGCGAAGAAATAGGCTCAGCTTCTGGTCTCGCAACTTTTTGCGAAGAGCAAAAAGTTGTGAGACCGGAAGCTGAGCTTCCTTCTTTGCGCCTTCCAAGTTTTCCAGCAGCTGCAGCGCCCCGCCCGGCTGGAGCTTCCCTGGCGACGGCAGCAGGTGAGCTTTGGGACTTAGTAGGAGGGCATCGGCAGCGGGAGGGCGGCGCACAGCGGGAGGGGTGATGGCAGTGGCAGCGACAGTAGCCATGGGGCGGCGCCAGGGTGGTCAGCTGTGAGGCGGAGCTCCGGAATGGAGGCACCGACTGGCGGCGGCTGGACATGTTGCTGTAGCCGTGGGGCGGCGGCAGGGTGGTCCCTCTCTCTCTCCCTCTCTTGCTATCTCTTTCTCTCTCCGTTCTCCCCCTCTCTTTCTCTCAGCAGCGGCATTGGGCAGTAGCTGTGGGGCGACGTCAGGGTGATCAGCTGTGAGGCGGAGCTCTGGAACAGAGGCACCGACGGCGGCGGCTGGACATGCTGGAATTGCGTGGCTGGCACTTGCCTGCTGGCTGGGCCAGGACGGAGGCTCCAGCCCCACGTCCATGCCCAGCGCAACGCCTGAAATGTACGGCGTCTAGCAACACGTCTAGCCGCCGCCGTCTGTGCCTCCGTTCTGGAGCTCCGCCTCACAGCTGATCACCCTGCCGTCGCCCCACGGCTACTGCCCAATGCCGCTGCTGAGAGAAAGAGAGAGGGAGAGAGGGGGGAGAGAAAGAGACAGCAAGAGAGGGAAAGAGAGGAGAGAGGGAGAGGGGGGGAGAGAAAGAGAGAGAAAGAGATAGCAAGAGAGGGAGAGAGAGAAGGAGAGAGGGAGAGGGCGGAGAGAAAGAGATAGCAAGAGAGGGAGAGAGAGAAAGAGAGAGGGAGAGGGGGATAGAAAGAGAGAGAAAGAGATAGCAAGAGAGGGAGAGAGAGGAGGGAGGGAGAGAAAGAGATAGCAAGAGGGAGAGAGAGAGAGAGAGAGGGAGAGAGGGGGAAGAGAGAGAGAAAGAGATAGCAAGAGAGGGAGAGAGAGAAGGAGAGAGGGAGAGGGCGGAGAGAAAGAGATAGCAAGAGAGGGAGAGAGAGAAAGGGAGAGGGAGGGGGGAGAGAAAGAGATAGCAAGAGAGGGAGAGAGAGAGAGAGAAAGAGAGAAAGAGAGGGAGAGAAAGAGATAGCAAGAGAGGGAGAGAGAGAGGAGGGAGAGAGAGAAAGAGAGAGGGAGAGAGGGGGGATAGAAAGAGAGAGAAAGAGATAGCAAGAGAGGGAGAGAGAGGAGGGAGGGAGAGAAAGAGATAGCAAGAGGGAGAGAGAGAGGGAGAGAGGGGGAAGAGAGAGAGAAAGAGATAGCAAGAGAGGGAGAGGGGGGAGAGAAAGAGAGATAGCAAGAGAGAGAAAGAGAGAGGGAGAGAGGGGGGGAGAGAGAAAGAGAGAAAGACAGCAAGAGAGAGAGAAAGCAAGAGAGAGAGAGAAAGAGGGGGGAAGTAGGGTGAGAGAAAGACATAGAGGGAGGGAAGGAGGGAGAGAGAAGGCGGGCAAAAAAGAGAGGAAGGGAGAAACAAAGAGAGATGGAGAGAGGGGAGGAAAGAAAGAGGAAGGAAGGGAGAGAGAGAGAAATAGAGCGAAAGGGAGGAAGAGATATTTTTTTGTCCAAACTTTTTTTTAGGCCCCCCCCCCCCCCCCCCCCGCTCAATGTTCCCCAGGATTTTGTAAATGTGAATAATGTGCTGCGGCTCAAAAAAGGTTGGGAAACACTGATATAAGGTATAGGAAATATAGTGGCAACACTAAGAAAACAGTAACACATGTCCACCAAAAAAAATCTTTTTAGCCACACAGACTCCATTTACCTGAAGGACGGCAGGCAAGGCCAGTTCTGGGAAGCCAATGGTGTGAGATTGGCTGTGGAGATATTCTAAAGTCAGGTCATATAACTGTTCAATGAGACCATCCTGGGAAGGGAGAGAAGAGAAGAAGAAGGAAATCACTCAAAATTTGAATTGGGCTTCTGCAGGTCAACTTCCCACCTGGGGATAAGTGCAATTTATAACCCAACATCGAGTTTAATCAATGTTTGTTTGTTTCTTTCCAACTCGGCCACTTTAAGCAGCTGCCTGGGGAATTCCAAGCGCTGAAATCCACACTTCTTAAGGCGGCCAAGTTTCAAAAAACACACATTTAAAATGTGCTTAGGTCAATAAAAAGTTTGATTTATTCATAAAATAAAGGATATTTGAGCCGGGGTTTGGTTCCGAGGGCCATGCACAGTACAGTTGGTAACTCACCCCATGTCATTGGATGATCTCACCCAGCCGTTTCATGTAGATATTAAACAGCAAGGGGGAGAGGACCGACCCCAAGAAACCCCACAAGGGAAGGACCTAGGAGCTGACCTCTGACCCCCTGCCAACACCGACCGCGTCCGACTTACCCGGAAGGCCTTCTCCTGGAGGTTGGCATTGGAGAGCTTCAAGATGACAGCAAAGTTAATAGGCTTGGCACTCATTCGCCCGGGTTTCTTGTTGAAATCGACTTGTTGGAAAATCTGTGGAGAAATGAAAAGCCAATAGAATGGAAAGGTCATCTGAGTAGAATAGAATGGAATGGACATATTTATTTATTTATTTATTTAATTGGATTTGTATGCTCCCTCTCGGAAGACTTGAATAGAATAGAATAGAACAGAATAGAGAATAGAGTAGAATAGAATATTGGAATGAAGAATAGAATAGAATATAGAACAGAACAGAATAGAATAGAACAGAACGCGGAAATTAGAATAGAATAGAGAATAGAATAGAGTAGAATAGAAGAATAGAATAGAAAAAGAACAGAATAGAATAGATAATAGAATAGAATGGAAAATAGAATAGAGAATAGAATAGAATGGAAATTAGAATAGAATAGAGAAGAAACCAGAGAAGAGAAGAGAAGAATAGAATAGAGAACATAATAGAATGGAAATTAGAATAGAATAGAGAAGGGAAGGGAAGAGAAGAGAAGAATAGAATAGAATTCTTTATTGGCCAAGTGTGATTGGACACACAAGGAATTTGTCTTTGGTGCAGATGCTCTCAGTGTGCATAAAAGAAAATATAGATTTGTCAAGAATCATGAGGTACAAAACTTAATGATTGTTATAGGGGTCAAATAAGCAATCAGGAAACAATCAATATTAATAAAAATCTAAAGGATGCAAGGAACAAGTTACAGTCCTACAGTCATACATGGGAGGAGATGGGGGATAGGAATGATGAGAAAAAACTACGGTAGTAGTAATAGTAGAGCAGACTTAGTAAATGAGGCCCCGGATTCTTGGGGGCAATAGGCTGACTCTGTAAATCGCTTAGATAGGGCTGTAAGGCAGTGTGAAACATTATAGAGGTGTACAGTGATCCCCCGCTCGTTGCGAGGGTTCCGTTCCAGGACCCCCCCGCAACGAGCGGATTTTCGCGAAGTAGCGCTGCGGAAGTAAAAACACCATCTGCGCATGTGCAGATGGTGTTTTTACTCCCACAGCGCTAGCGAGGAGCCGAAGATTGGGGGCGGCGCGGCTGTTTGCCGCCGGCATGGAGGGCTTCCTAGCAGCCCCCCAA
Organism: Erythrolamprus reginae; assembly: GCF_031021105.1. NCBI lineage: Eukaryota > Metazoa > Chordata > Lepidosauria > Squamata > Dipsadidae > Erythrolamprus > Erythrolamprus reginae. Next base: position 21,961,723 of record NC_091957.1, on the reverse strand, counting down.
ACCTGGGTTGGGGGTCCGGGGGGCGCTGGCTCTCGGCGCTTTTGAGCTGAGTCCGGGAGCGAATTCGCTCCCGGACTCAGCTCGAAAGCGCCGATAGCAAGCGGCAAGGAACGGCTTGTCTCGGCGCTTTTGAGCTGAGTCCGGGAGCGAATTCGCTCCCGGACTCAGCTCGAAAGCGCCGATAGCAAGCGGCAAGGAACGGCTTGTCTCGGCGCTTTCGAGCTGAGTCCGGGAGCGAATTCGCTCCCGGACTCAGCTCGAAAGCGCCCGATAGCAAGCGGCAAGGAACGGCTTGTCTCGGCGCTTTCGAGCTGAGTCCGGGAGCGAATTCGCTTCCGGACTCAGCTCAAAAGCGGCGAGAATGAACGGCGTGGGCGGGCGAAGGGCGGGCGGCAGCGAGGAGTTTGCGTGGGCGGTGGGGAAACTCCTCGCTGACGCCAGCAAGAGGGGGAAGACTCAGGGAAGCCGCCCAGCAGCTGATCTCCCGGTTGCCATCTACGCATGCGTGCCCCGGGCACGCATGCGTAGATGGTATTTTGACTTCCGGGTTGAAAAATAGCGAAGTACCCTGTTCGCAATGGTTGGGGACGCAATAAACGGGGGATCACTGTACTATTATTTCCTTCCTTCCTTCCTTCCTTCCTTCCAGTTGACTCAACTTTCTTTCTTTCTTTCTTTCCTCCCTCCCTCCCTCTCTTCTGGTTGACTCAACTTTCCATCCTTCTTTCTTGGTTTTTCTTCCTTTCTTCCCTTCTTTCCTTCCTTCCTTCCTTCCTTCAGGTTGACTCAGCTTTCCATTCTTCTGAGGTGGACAAAATGAGGACTCAGATTATTGGCGGCAATAGACTGACTCTGTAAACTGCTTAGAGAGGGCTGTAAAAGCACCGTGAAACAGTATAGAGGTTCCTTCCTTCCTTCCGGTTGACTCAACTTTCCATCCTTCTTTCTTCCTGTTTCTTTCATTCTTTCTTTCCTTCCTTCCTTCAGGTTGATTCAATTTTCCATCCTTCTTTCTTTTTCTTTCTTTCCTTCCTTCCTTCCAGTTGACTCAACTTTCCATCCTTCTTTCTTCCTTTTTTTCATTCTTTCCTTCCTTCTTTCAGGCTGACTCAACTTTCCATCCTTCTTTCCTTCCTTCCGGTTGACTCAACTTTCCATCTTTTTTTCTTTCCTGCCTTCCTTCCTCCCTCCCTCCCTTTCCTTCCTTCCCCCCTTCCTTCAGGTTGACTCAGCCTTCCATCCTTCCGAGGTGGACAAAATGAGGACCCGGATTAAGCACTGTGAAGCGGTATATGTCTACGGGCTATTGCTATTAATGCCACTTGCGCCTCACCCCCTAATGTACCGTTATCCAAATGCCAACTCTGCCCCCTCCTCCCAAATAGCAGCACAAAGCTGTGGACCCACCGATCGAGATATTAAAAATAAAAGGTGAACCATCCATGATATCCCCTCCGCCTCTTTGGGGGGAAACGTGCTTTCCTGCCCCACCGCCTTTCCCTTCACGCAGCCCGGTCTTTGCCAAAGAGCAGAGCCGCGATGCCGCGGGGGAGACGGGGAGGCGCCCGCTTCTCCGTGCCAAGAGAAGCATAAGCTGTCAAGGCACATCAACCGATTTCCTACTCATTCCCACTGACAGCAGCTTGGGGAATATCGGCACTCCGAGGGACCTCACAAGACGCCCGAGCTGTCATCGCGCTGGTGACAAAGCGAGGAGGGGAGGAAGCCGGAGCGGGAGGGGGTTACGGAGGGGGGGGAGGATGGCATTAAGTCGCTCTGGATGAGACGAACCGCCGTTCCAGCCGAGGGTGTGTTTTTTGCAAATTTGGAATAGAAGGAAATCTGTGACTACT
>NC_091957.1:21880894-21959670 GCF_031021105.1 Erythrolamprus reginae | reverse complement strand
GGAGCTGTCTCCTGAGGCCAAACGCTAACTTCCGCGTTCGGCTTCAGGAGACAGCTGCGAAGCGGCGCGCGTGTTTTAAAAGGTTGCAGCCGGCCTGGGGGGCTCGGGGGGGTGCTTGCAGCTTTCTTTCTTGCTCTTTTTCTTTCTCTCTTTTACCTTCCCTTCCTCTATTTCTTCTTTTCTTTCTCCTTCCCACCTTCTTCCCTCCCTCCCTCCCTTCACTCATTCCTCTCTTACTCTCCCCTTTCATAAGTTTCCTTGCTTCCTTCCTCTGTTCCTGTCCCTTCCCCCTTTCTTTCTTTCTTTCTTTCTTTCTTGCTTGCTTGCTTGCTCTTTTTCTTTCTCTCTTTTACCTTCCCTTCCTCTATTTCTTCTTTTCTTTCTCCTTCCCACCTTCTTCCCTCCCTCCCTCCCTTCACTCATTCCTCTCTTACTCTCCCCTTTCATAAGTTTCCTTGCTTCCTTCCTCTGTTCCTGTCCCTTCCCTCTTTCCTTCCTTCCTTCCCACCCTCCGTCCATTCATTCACCCATTCCTCTCTTGATCGCTTAAAGCCGGTCCCTGGTGCAAAAAGGGTTGGGGACCTCTGTCCTACAGGATTGGGTGGCAGAGAAGTTGAACATATGTAAATTTAAAAGTTTAAGAAAGTTTACAAGTTAAGTGAAAGAAACTTCATTATTCATTTATATGTACATGTACATTTCTTCATTAAAAACATGTCTTTCTGCATAATTTAGACTAACTGTGAGTTTTTTGAGGTCTGGAACCAATTAAAATTATTTACATTAATTCCTATGGGGAAAAGTCGTTCGAGATAAGAGCTGCTCGACTTAAGAGCCCAGGTCCGGAACGAATTAAACTCGTATCTCGAGGTACCACTGTATACAGCTTTATGTAACTACCGTATTTTTCGGACTATAAGACGCACCGGTTGTATAAGATGCTCCAAGATTTTAAAGAGGGAAGTAAGAAAAAAGTTTCTCTACTCCCTGGCGCCAGGAGCATTCTTGCAAGCCTCCCAAACCCTGTTTTTCAATGGGTTTTGTTTGTTTTTGTTTTGCAAAAATGGGGTGGGCAGAGGGCTTGGGAGGCCTGCAGAGAGCTCCTGGGAGATGTGGGAAGGCAAAAACACCCCCGTTTTGTGAAAAACGGCCGATTTTTCACCCCCCCTCTCCTTCATCTCTGCCCACACAAGGGGGCTCACAATAGTCAGCCCCCCCGATGCCCCAGGCATGGAAGAAGCAGATTTTGGAAAACCCATAAAGGAAACCAGCCCTGCAAAGCCTCACGCTGCCTATTGTCTTGAAGCACATTGACAATTCTACCCCGGACTCCGCCTGGAGCAATGAAGGGCTGTCGCAGATGGCAACTCCGGCTTTTTCCCCCTTCTGTCAAAGCTCCCCGGACTACATCCTGGATTCTTCAGCTGCTCTAGTTGTAGTTCACTAGGGACTAGCACCATCTTCTGGTTAGAGGAAGAACAGGGTTTTTTTTTAAAAAAAAACGGAAATAAACCTGGTGGGGATTATTAATGTAGGGAAGTCTGAATGAATTTAAAAGAAAGAAGGCGGAATTAGTTTGGGGTTCTTGGTTCTTGCCTTTCCAAAAAGATTCAGTGGGTTAAATTACGGCTCAGTCATTCAATATGTAAAGTACCGTGGTTTTTTGGGAGTACAAGATGAACTTTTATCCTCCCTAAAAGAGGCTGATAATTTGGGTGCATCTTATACACTGAATGTAGTGCTCCCCCATCAACTAACTGCTAATGATCTTCCCAGCTTTTACCTTGCAGGCTCTTTCCTTGTTTCTCTCTGCGAAGAATGTTTTTCAAGCCCTAAGTCTTTGCAGGTTTTTTTTTCCATTGCTCTAACTTGCTTTGAATAAGTTTCTTTCCAGCCCTAACCAGGTGCTAACAATGTTCCCAGCTTTTACCTGCTTGCAAGTTCTTTCATTGTTACTCTCTGCAAAGAATGTTTTCCAAACCCGGTCTCTAGGTTTTTTTTTTGTTATTGCTTTACATGCTCCAAATGTTTCTTTCCAGCCCTAACTTGCTGCTGACAATCTTCCCAGCTCTTACCTTGCAGGCTTTCATTGTTACTCTCTGCGAAGAATGTTTTCCAAGGCCTAAGTCTTTGCAGGGTTTTTTCCATTGCTCTACTTGCTCCAAATGTTTCTTTCCAGGTGCTAATGATGTTCCCAGCTCTTACTGGCTTGCAAGCTCTTTCATTGTTACTCTCTCCGAATATTTTTTTTTAAAGCCCTAATCAATGGATAAAATAATGTGCTGAAGCTGACTAAACGCTATCCAGATGAATACCTGGTAAGCAGATTCCTTTCTCTATTTTCCTCCCCCAAAACTAAAGTGCATCTCATACTCTGGTGCATCTTATACTCCGAAAAATACGGTAACCCCCCCCCCCCCCCCCGGTGAATCTTCCTTCCCAATTTCCATCTCCAAAGTTGACAAATAAGACTGGGAAGGAGGTTAACTGTATTGTACAATTTTTTATCGTTGTTTTATTTTATCCTGTAAACCGCCCTGAGTCCGTGAAAAGGGCTGACAGTAAATCTAATAAATAATAATAATAAATTAAAAAACGCCACCCAAATTCAAAACCTAATATCTAAACATTCAGAAGTAATTTATTTAAGTTTATTGTTTTCCTTTTTAAAAATAAAAAGGCGGCTATAATGGGTTCAGAAGCTGTCTTCATTCAAGCATCAACAAAAACAGCCCAGTGGGGTAGGCCAGGCTGGAATGAACAATGAATGGCCCAAATTCACCTGTGTGGCTGGGTGGAGTCTCTATTTTATCATCCTAGATCTTGATTATATTATATAAGCCAGTGATGGAGAACCAGAGCAGGGTGAACATGTAAACATGTGGACTTCAACTCCCAGAATTCCTGAGCCAATCATGCTAGCTCAGGAATTCTGGGAGTTGAAGTCCACATGTCATAGAAGAACCAACATTGCTCAGCCCTGCTCCAGAGGCACCTCCCTTCCTACTCCCGCATTATTCCAAGGGTGTTCCATCCCAAATTGTACAGCTAAAGGCCTGTAGAGATTTTCACTTGGAGGTTTATCTTCAATGACATAGAAACACAGAAACATAGAAGACTGATGGTGGAAAAAGACCTCCTGGTCCATCTAGTCTGCCCTTCTACTATTTCCTGTATTTTATCTTAGGATGGATAGATGTTTATCCCAGGCATGTTTAAATTCAATTACTGTGGATTTCCCAACAATGTCTGCTGGATGTTTGTTCCAAGCATCTACTACTCTTTCAGTAAAATAATATTTTCTCACATTGCTTCTGATCTTTCCCCCAACTCACCTCAGATTGTGCTCCCTTGTTCTTGGGTTCACTTTCCTATTAAAAACACTTCCCTCCTGAACCTTATTTAATCCTTTAACATATTTAAAGGTTTCGATCATGTCCCCCGCTTTCTCTTCTGTCCTCCAGACTATACAGATTGAGTTCATTCTTTCCTAATACGTTTTATGCTTCAGACCAAGGGTCCCCAAACCTGACCAGTTTAAGACTTGTGGACTTCAACTCCCAGAATTCTCCAGTCAGCATGGAGAGAATTCTGGGAGTTGAAGAATTCTGGGAGTTGAAGTCCACAAATCTTAAAGTGGCCAAGTTTGGGGACTTCTGCTTCAGACCTTCCACCATTTTTGTATCCCGTCTTTGGGCCCATTCAATTTGATCCATCTCTTGTAGGTAAGGTCTCCAGAACTGGACACAGTCTTCCAAATGGAGTCTCACCAGCGCTCTATACAGCAGGATCACAATCTCCCTCTTTCTGCTTGTTATACCTCTAGCTATGCAGCCAAGCCTTCTACTCGCTTTCCCTACCCCCTGACAGCACTTTTCACCCATTTTGAGACTGTCAGAAATCACGACCCCTAAGTTCTTCTCTTCTGAAGTTTTTGCTAACACAGAACTGCCAATACAATACTCAGATGGAGGATTCCTTTTCCCAATGTGCCATTATTTTACATTTGGAAACATTAAACATGACCCTCTAACAGGATGCAAATGACCCACTGCCTGCAAGGAATATAAATCCTTCCATTCTCTACTATCCAGTCAGAACTGAGGAAGCTTCTTGAAGTGAAACGTCTTCAAAGGAAAAAAACAACAAGAAAGTCCAGTATAGTGTGCATCTATGGGACTGGGCGACTGACAGACCCCAAAGTTTGAAGCGTTGTGTAGCTACTTACTTAATGCAGCCAATGATGACTTGGGTCAAAGGGTAAATCAGGGGTTGCATGATGTCACTCGGATGCATCGTACTCAAAGCCCGGCACCAAAAATATAAGCAATGGACATATTGCCAGTTGTAAACCGACTGATAGTTTTCCTATTTAAAACAAAAAGAGAGAGAGAAGAAGGAAGTGATGGTGAAAAATTACAAAAAGCACAATTGTAAGGTCCCATCAGTTGTCGCAAGTCAGTTTCATTAACCAAATTCATCCTTTTATCCATAATCTCAAATTGAATGTGGTCCACCATGTACCAGTACCAATTTTGCATTGTCCATTTTGTCGCATCCTTCCAACCCATTACCGCTTGAGCGCTTTCTATCACTGCTTGTTTTATTTCTCTAAATTCTCCCATTGCATTACTTTTGACTAATACAGTGAACCCTCAATTATCGCGAGGGTTCCGTTCCAGGACCCCACGCGATGATCGATTTTTAGCGAAGTAGCGGTGCGGAGGTGAAAACACCATCTGCGCGTGCGCAGATGGTGTTTTTGCTTCCACTGCCGCCCGCCCTTCGCCCGCCCACCCCGTTGCTCGCGCCTGGGGTGCGCGCGCGCTTGGGGACACCCCAGCTCCGCTTCCCAGCTGGGAGGCAGAGGTGGGGTGTCCCCAAGTGCGCGCGCTTTCCCCAGCAACGCGCGCGCAGTGGGGACACCCTAGCTCCGCTTCCCAGCTGGGAGGCGGAGGTGGGGTGTCCCCAAGCGCGCGCGCTTTCCCCAGCAACGTGCGCGCGGTGGGGACACCCTAGCTCCGCTTCCCAGCTGGGAGGCGGAGGTGGGGTGTCCCCAGGCGCGCGCGCTTTCCCCAGCAACGCGCGCGCGCGTGGGGACACCCTAGCTCCGCTTCCCAGCTGGGAGGCGGAGGTGGGGTGTCCCCAAGCGCGCGCGCTTTCCCCAGCAACGCGCGCACGCGTGGGGACACCCTAGCTCCGCTTCCCAGCTGGGAGGCGGAGGTGGGGTGTCCCCAAGCGCGCGCGCTTTCCCCAGCAACGCGCGCGCGGTGGGGACACCCTAGCTCCGCTTCCCAGCTGGGAGGCGGAGGTGGGGTGTCCCCAAGCGCGCGCGCTTTCCCCAGCAACGCGCGCGCGGTGGGGACACCCTAGCTCCGCTTCCCAGCTGGGAGGCGGAGGTGGGGTGTCCCCAGGCTCGCGCGCGCCGCCTGCCCGCCCACGCTGTTGCCGGCTCCGCTTCCCAGCTGGGAAGCGGAGCTAGGGTTTCCGCGCGCGTGCCGCCCGCCAGCCCACGCCGTTGCTCGCGCCGCCGTTGGGGTCTTACCGGGGCAAGAGGGGGAAGACCCAGGGAAGCCTCTGCCCGGCGGGGAAGCTCCACCATCTACGCATGCATGGAAGGGCACGCATGCGCAGATGGTGGAGTTTACTTCCGGGTTGAAAACTAGCGATATAGCCCTTTCGCGATGCTCGAGGACGCGAAACTCGAGGGATCACTGTACTGCCATTTCCTTAATAATTATCCATCGTATATTTAACATCCTATTAATATCCTCTTGCATTTTTTGCCAAAAATTCTGCACTATCGGGCATTCCCAAAACATATACATAAACACTCCTTTATCTTGGCACCCATGCCGACAAATACCCTTAACATTCTGCTGAAAGTATGCGAGTTCAACGGGTGTGTAATACCACTTATGTAATATTTTCCTTCTCATTTCCCTAATTCTTGTATTCTTAGTTTTCCTTATATTCTCCACTATATTTTTCATCTTTTGCACCTCTACTTGTATCTCATTTTGCCACCATTTAGTCAATCCTTGCATCACATCCCCCTCTGACTGCACTAACATCTTATATATATTACTTGCTTGCGCCTTGGTACCCTCACTTTTTTCTCTTATTATTTTCTCTAACTCTATCTCCTCCCTAAATAGTGCTCCTTTATTCTCCCTTTCATTCAGATATTTACATATTACATTTGTTTGTAGCCATCTTCCCTTGCCCAACCACCATTCTATACGATTTCTACTTGGCCTCCCATCCTTCTCATATAAGTGTACTATCTTAATTATCCCTCTTCCCTTCAACTCTCCTATAACCCTATTTAGATTTCTTTCGTTATCTCTATTTATTATATATAGCAATGACAGTTTTGATTTATATAATCCTATTTTCCCCTGCCATTTTTTCTAAATGTCCATAGTCCCTTTCATGGGACCTATTAATTTATCTAAGTCACTCCTATTCCACCTTATAAAAATTAATTCTCTATTCTTCATGCCATTTACCTGTTTTTCCAATTTCACCCATTTATTTTCAAATAATTGCAGCTCCATTAATCTTTAAATTTGAAATGCTTCTCTATACAACTCGAAACAAGGAATTCCCCATCCACCCTCTTTTTCATTCGCTATTAACCACTTTTTCCTTATTCTCGGACTCTTATCTTCTTCAACCCAATAATTAAGTTTTTCATCCCACTCTCTAAACCTGGATGCTAATAAACCCCCTGGCAATACCTGAAACAGGTACATCATTTTGGGAACTATCATCATTTTTAATGCTCTTATTTTAGCCACTCTCCTTAGTTTTTTCTCTTTCCAGCTCCTCATCTGTTTCAACATTTTCCTCCATATTTGTCTATAATTCACCTCCTCGATTTTCACTGGGTTTCTCAATAACCAAATTCCCAAATATTTAATTTTCTTTAGTCCTAACTCCAACCCTGATTCTTTCCTAATTTCTATATGCTCTCTCAGACCTGTATTTAAACACATAATCTCTGATTTTTCCATATTGACCGACAATCCCGATTCCTGTTTAAACTCTTGCAAAATATTTCTTATGGCTTTAATCATCTCCACTGCGGTCTGGGTCAATATAATTGCATCATCTGCAAATAGGTTTAGTTTCATTTCTAATTCCCCTATTTTATATCCTACCCAAGTATTGTCTTGTCTTGGTAAATCCACAGGTTGCCAATCAGATCTTATTTTAAATGTACAGTCAAGTTAAAAAGGAACAAAAATAACTGTGAATCTTAAGATACTTATATTGACTTTTTTTCTCTCCTATTAATTGGTGGGATTTGGGGGTTCTCCAAACTGCGCAGAATCTTAGCTAGAGGGTCTCCTGAACCCCTCCAAACCCCTGGGAGTTCCCCCCCCCCAATGCGTGTGAGAGCTTTGCTCCAGGACTGTTAGGGGAAAGTGGGAATGTTTGGGGGAAAAGTTGGAGCAAATGAAGAGAAGCTAGACCTGTTCTCTGGCTGTGTTGCTTTCGAGCCACACTCCCCCAGGTCACCACACCCTCTGGTAAAACCCACCTTCTTCTTGAGGGTCATAGCCCCACGCAGGTGGATGGCCAGCTGACGGATGTATATGAAGGCCTGTTGATACGACAGAGAGGGGTCCAGCGTGTACATTTCGATCAGAGTCCGTTGCATGAAGTTGATGAGGGGGAGGACGTTGGGAGAGGTGAATCTCGAATTCTTGACGTAGGAAATATACATTTGCTAAATGGGAACAAGGAGACAAGAAGAGAATTAGGGGGGCACCATTAGGATGGTTTGTTTTGGAGGTGGGGCACTGCAGAAACTAAATGTATGAATGGTCTTATCCAGTGAAAAGCTGCTTGCCTTCGATGCTACCGGTGCGCCTTCTGAGGTTGTCGTGGGCGCAGGGGCGTCTGGCGGACTCATGCCCGCCCATCGGCACGAGATTTGGTTGTTGAGAAGGTGGTGGCGCTCCAGCGGTCCTTGGAAGAAGCCGATTATCTAGACCCTCAACAGTTGGGTTTCAGGCCCGGTTACAGCACGGAAACTGCTTTGGTCGCGTTGATGGATGATCTCTGGCGGGCCCAGGACAGGGGTTTATCCTCTGTCCTGGTGCTTCTTGACCTCTCAGCGGCTTTCGATACCATCGACCATGGTATCCTTCTGCAACAGCTGGAGGGGTTGGGAGTGGGAGGCACTGTTCTTCAGTGGTTCTCCTCCTACCTCTCTGGTCGGTCGCAGTTGGTGTTAGTGGGGGGGTCAGAGGTCGACCTCTAGGTCTCTCCCTTGCGGGGTGCCTCAGGGGTCGGTCCTCCCCCCCCCCGCTATTTAATATCTACATGAAACCGCTGGGTGAGATCATCCAAGGGCATGGGGTGTGGTATCATCAGTATGCTGATGATACCCAGTTATAAATCTCCACCCCATGTCCAGTCAACGAAGCAGTGGAAGTGATGTGCCGGTGCCTGGAGGCTGTTGGGGCCTGGATGGGTGTCAACAGACTTAAACTCAACCCTGATAAGACGGAGTGGCTGTGGGTTTTGCCTCCTAAGGACAATTCCATCTGTCCATCCATTACCCTGGGGGGAAATTACTGACCCCCTCAGAGAGGGTCTGCAACTTGGATGTCCTCCTCGATCCACAGCTGACACTGGAACATCATCTTTCGGCTGTGGCAGGGAGGGCGTTTGCCCAGGTTCACCAGTTGCGGCCCTATTTGGACAGGGAGTCATTGCTCACAGTCACTCATGCCCTCATCACCTCGAGGTTCGACTACTGTAACACTCTCTACATGAGGCTACCTCTGAAAAGTTTTTGGACACTTCAGATCGTGCAGAATGCAGCCACGAGAGCTATTGTGGGCTTACCTAGGTTTGCCCACGTTTCTCCAACACTCCGTGGCTTGCATTGGCTGCCGATCAGTTTGCGGTCACAATTCAAAGTGTTGGTAATGACCTATAAAACCCTACATGGCATCGGACCAGAATACCTCCGAGACCGCCTTCTGCTGCACGAATGCCAGCGGCCGATAAGGTCCCACAGAGTTGGTCTTCTCCAGGTCCCGTCGACTAAACAATGTCGTCTGGCGGGACCCAGGGGAAGAGCCTTCTCTGTGGTGGCCCTGGCCCTCTGGAATCAACTCCCCCCAGAGATTAGAACTGCCCCCACCCTCCTTGTCTTTCGTAAATTGCTTAAGACCCACCTATACCGCCAATCATAGGGGAATTGAAACATTTTCCCCAGGCTTATATAGTTTTATGTATGGTACGCTTGTGTTATATGGTTGTATATAATGGTTTTTTTAGATATCGCTTTTTAAATATTAGATTTGTTTACTGTATACTGTTTATTATTGTTGTGAGCTGCCCCGAGTCTTCAGAGAGGGGCGGCATACAAATCTAATAAATTATTATTATTATTATTATTATTATTATTATTATTATTATTATCAATTCTGCACATGTGCAGGAAGTGAAATTTTGTGAGTAAGCGCACGCGAGCGAGATTTCAGTGATTTTCACCGATATTTTTGCTTTTGTGCATGTGCAGCAAGTGAAATCTTGCATGAGGAAACGCACGTGAGTGAGATTTTGGTGATTTCCACTGATATTTTTGCTTCCATGCATGCGCAAAGCAAAAAAAATAAGTGAAAATCGCTGAAATCTCGCTCCAGCGAACATCCTCATGCAAGATTTTGCTTGCTGTGTATACGCACAAGCCAAACCTCCGCCAATGGGCAGGCATGCACAACGGCAAACTAGAAGTGCGTTTTCCAAACTTCCAGTTTCCTAATGGGCTGTTTTGGGGCTTCCCTGGACCTTCCGGAAGCTCCCCTGAACCCTCCAGAGTGCAAAAAACCCCAGCACAACGGGAAGACCAGAAGTCCATTATTCCGAACTGCCCGTTTGCCCGTTTGGCTGTTTTTTTTCATATCCTAGGCTTTAGTGAGGCCTGTAAACATGCGCGGGAGACAGGGAGGATTGTGCACATCCGCTGGGACAGCACGGGGTGGTGCACGTGCGTGGGGGGGAGGGAAGGGGCGTGACCATGTGCAGGCATGCTAGCGCGCGCGCGCGCGCACACACACCCCCTTTTGGCCCAAGAACCAAAAAACATTCCCCATCACTGACCTAAACCATGCCACGGTTCTATTTTGCTATAGCTGAGAGCGAAAGCCAACAACTGAGCTTTCAACTAACACAACACAACTATTATTTATGATTATTTATTAGACTTGTATGCGACCCCGAGTCTAACAGTTGTCATTAAGGCATTTTTTCCAAGTTCTGTTGGGTTTTTGAAAAGAAGACTTGTGATTTCAAACATATGATGTTTGCCGGCACTCCAGTTTCGCTGTTGTTGTTATTATTTATTATTATTTATTAGACTTGTATGCTGCCCTGAGTCTTTGGAGAAAGGCGGCACACAAGTCTAATAAATAATAATAACAACAGCGAAACTGGAGCGCTGGCAAACCATGTGGGTTTGAAATCACAAGGCTTCTTTTTAAAAACCCAACGGAACTTGGAAAAAATGCCTTAATAACAGCTATTAGTTTGGTTCAGCAAATCCAAAACAATAATAAATGAGGCCACTATTGGGCAAAGTTTTGCCCTAAGCCCAGAGCTTTCAATTTTATAAGAGGGGAAATACTGATCCAGTCTCAAAATATGAATTTATTGTCTATGGGGTTTTGGGGGTGGGGGGTGGGTTGCCATTTGTCAGAAATGGTGTAGGGCAGGGATAGGCAAAGTTGGCTCTTGTATGACTTGTGGACTTCAACTCCCAGAATTCCTGAGCCAATCATGCTAGTTCAGGAATTCTGGGAGTTGAAGTCCATATGTCATAGAAGAGCCCACTTTGCCTACCCTTGGTGTAGGGTCTCCCACTTGGGCAGGGGGGTTGGACTAGATGACCCACAAGGTCCCTTCTGACTTTGTTAATCTTACCTTAAGAATGGAAGGTATATAAACTTCCTGTTTATACCGGCAGAATTTGTTGAGTATCAGAAAAGCTAAAACTCTGACCACCTCATCCCCCGTGCTCCAGAGTCGAATAATTTGCTTAATGAAAGAAGAAAAAAATAAGTTATTTTCAGTTTTTATTTGCTTTTAAAGCAAATGACTCTAAGGTTAAGAAGGTAGGTTTTTTCCAAATGCCAATCAAGACAATGCCACTAAATTTTGACTTTCTATGGCCTAAAATAGCATTTCTCTCAACCCCAGCAACGTGTATAGTTCAACTCGAGAGAATTTCCCAGCGGGCATGCTCCAAAGTAAAGTATATCCATCTTAAAGCATGCTGGCTGGGGAATTCTGGGAGTTGAAGTCCCTAAGTCAAGATTGAAAACTTTAAAAAGAATGGGATCTTCATCGTACAGAATTTACTTTAGTGAATGACCAGTTCATGTTAATATTAACATTCAGAGTTTTATACAGTGTGTTAATCATTTCTTAAGATATAGTAAGTCTATACACTAGTTCTATAGAGTTAATTTAAAATCATCTAATAGCAAATCCTTTATTTACTGGTAGCTAACATTTCTGACCATGACCAAAAAAATTCACAATTTTTCCCCTGCAGCCAATTTCCCCTTCTGTGACAATACTTTTTGTAAGCACCAATTTCCCAAAATTTGGTTCGGATCACAAAGAAATTATGATTTACTGTATTTTGTTCTTCATCCAATTTTTTTCCCTTCTTTTATTTATACAGCAATGTCTTTTAAAATTTATTAAACCAGACATTTATTAACCTTTTTTCCCAGCCCTAACAAGGTCCTAACAATCTTCCCGGCTTGCAGGATCTTTTTCACTCCTACTCCCTCTGAAGAAGAATTTTTTTGGCCTTAATCAGGGGATAAAATAATGTGCTGAAACTGACCACACTAAGGACGCTAGCCAGATGAATACCTGGTAGGTAGATATTTTCCGCTTATTTTCCTCCCCCAAAACTAAGCTGTGTCTTATACGGTGGTACCTCTACCTAAGAACACCTCCACTTACAAACTTTTCTAGATAAGAACTGGGTGTTCAAGATTTTTTTGCCTCGTCTCAAGAACCATTTTCCACTTACAAACAAAAGCCTCCAAAACTATAACCGGAAAAGGCAGGGAGAAGCCTCCGTGGGGCCTCTCTAGGAATCTCCAGGGAGGAAACAGGGCCAGAAAAGGCAGGGAGAAGCCTCCGTGGGGCCTCTCTAGGAATCTCCAGGGAAGAAACAGGGCCAGAAAAGGCAGGGAGAAGCCTCCGTGGGGCCTCTCTAGGAATCTCCTGGGAGGAAACAGGGCCTCCACTCTCCCTGTGGTTTCCCCAATCGCACACATTATTTGCTTTTACATTGATTCCTATGGGAAAAATTGCTTCATACAAACTTTTCTACTTAAGAACCTGGTCACGAAACAAATTAAGTTTGTAAGTAGAGGTACCACTGTACTCCAAAAAATACAATAATTAATTTAAAAAGAACCAAGCCAAAAAAAAAAAAAAAGTTTGCCCTGGAACCCATTATCCAGGACTAAAGCCCTGGCCCCCAATTTGAACAAGGGTCTTTATTCCTCCACCTTCTGGCCTGCCCTGCTATCAAGCTTACCTTAAGTAGCATGCGAGACTGTTTGGGGAAGCTTAGATAGTAAGGCACTATGGCGCTGATGTGGCGAAGAACAGCTATTGTTACAGAGGTCCGGGTTAAACACGACAGAAGCTGCGGAAAGTAGGGGGGGAAAACCAACACAATTTCCATCACGCTGCCGAATGGAAGAATTCAGTCAGAATGGATGAAGCTTCTGGGAAAGTGAAATGTCTTCAAGAAAAACCAAAAAGTCCATTTGTCTCTTGCAAAAAGCACCTTTGGGACAACCCATGCCCTGGATCAGTGTTTCCCAACCGTGGCAACTTGAAGATATTTGGACTTCAACTCCCAGAATTCTGGCTGGGGAATTCTGGGAATTGAAGTCCAGGCATCTTCAAGTTGCCAAGGTTGGGAAACACTGCCCTGGGTGACTGAGGATCTCCATAGACACTCCATTCTTAGGTTTATTTTCTTCACCTTGAAATATTCTTCTAAATGCAAGAAATTTAGAAGTCTTCTAAATGTTGCATTTCCGCCATTCCTACCAGTTGAAAATCAAACTATGGACTTGCTGAGAACTCTCTCTGTCCAACGTACTTTTATTAGTAACAGGGAACATATATGGCAGACATGTCCATCTGTTAAATTTTTTTGGAATAAAATAAAAGATTGGCTAAGTGACATCACAAAATTGGAAACAAATAAAAAGCCAGAAACATTTTTGCTAGGAATAATAGACCAGAAAATGGAGTGGGGAAAATATTATTACATAACACTACATATTCTAACCGCAGCCAGAATCACCATTGCACAAAACTGGAAACGAAAAGAGATTCCAGACAAACACAGGCTGATTAGGAAAATTATGGACGGTGATGTAGTAAATGATGAAAGTTGGACACGGGGGTTTGTACCCAGATGACATACTGCTTAAGGAAAGATAAAATATTTATATTTTTGAAAATGAAAAATAAAAAAGTCCCCCCACCCCCCAAAAAAAAGAACAGGAAGAAACACCCAAAATTTGTTTTTTAAAAATGACCAAATTTGACCCTTGCTTGCTAGGCTACTTAAACCAGTGTTTCCCAACCTTTTTTGAGCCGCGGCACATTATTCACATTTACAAAATCCTGGGGAACACTGAGCGGGGGGGGGGGGGGGGGGGGGGGGGGGGGTAAAAAAAGTTTGGACAAAAAATATCTCTCTTCCTCCCTTTCGCTCTATTTTTCTCTCTCCCTCTTTCTCTCTCTCTCTCCCTTCCCTCCTCTTTCCCCTCTCTCTCCATCTCTCTTTGTTTCTCCCTTCCTCCCTCTCTTTTTTGCCCTCCTTCTCTCTCCCTCCTTCCTTCCCTCTCTCTGTCTTTCCCTCACCCTCCTTCCCCCCTCTTTCTCTCTCTCTCTTGCTTTCTCTCTCTTGCTGTCTTTCTTTATCTCTTCCCCCTCTCTCTCCCTCTCTCTTTCTCTCTCTAGCTATCTCTCTTTCTCTCTCTCTCTTTCTCTCCCCCTCTCTCCCCCTCTCTCTTGCTATCTCTCTCTCTCTTTTGCTTTCTCTCTTTCTCTACCCCCTCTCTCTCCTTCTTTCTCTCCCCCCTCTCTCCCTCTCTCTTTCTCTCTCTCCCTCTCTTGCTATCTCTTTCTCTCTCTCCCCCCTCTCTCCCTCTCTCTCCTTCTCTTGCTATCTCTTTCTATCCCCCTCTCTCCCTCTCTCCTTCTCTCTCTCCCTCTCTTGCTATCTCTTTCTCTCTCTTTCTCTCCCCCCTCTCTTCCTCTCTACCTCTCTTGCTATCTCTTTCTCTCTCTTTCTCTCCCCCCTCTCTCCCTCTCTCTCTCCCTCTCTTGCTATATCTTTCTCTCTCTTTCTCTCCCCCCTCTCTTCCTCTCTCTCTCCCTCTCTTGCTATCTCTTTCTCTCCCCCCTCTCTCCCTCTCTCCTTCTCTCTCTCCCTCTCTTGCTATCTCTTTCTCTCTTTCTATCCCCCTCTCTTCCTCTCTCTTTCTCTCTCTACCTCTCTTGCTATCTCTCTCTCCTTCTCTTGCTATCTCTTTCTCTCTCCCCCCCTCTCTCTCCCTCTCTTGCTATCTCTTTCTCTCCCCCCTCTCTCCCTCTCTCCTTCCCTCTCTTGCTATCTCTTTCTCTCCCCCATCTCTCCCTCTCTCCTTCTCTCTCTCCCTCTCTTGCTATCTCTTTCTCTCTCTTTCTATCCCCCCTCTCTTCCTCTCTCTTTCTCTCTCTACCTCTCTTGCTTTCTCTTTCTCTCTCTTTCTCTCCCCCCTCTCTTTCTCCCTCTCCCTCTCTTGCTATCTCTTTCTCTCTCTCCCCCCTCTCTCTCCCTCTCTTGCTATCTCTTTCTCTCCCCCCTCTCTCCCTCTCTCCTTCTCTCTCTCCCTCTCTTGCTATCTCTTTCTCTCCCCCATCTCTCCCTCTCTCCTTCTCTCTCTCCCTCTCTTGCTATCTCTTTCTCTCTCTTTCTATCCCCCCTCTCTTCCTCTCTCTTTCTCTCTCTACCTCTCTTGCTATCTCTTTCTCTGTCTTTCTCTCCCCCCTCTCTTTCTCTCTCTCCCTCTCTTGCTATATCTTTCTCTCTCTTTCTCTCCCCCCTCTCTTCCTCTCTCTATTTCTGTCTCTCCCTCTCTTGCTTTCTCTTTCTCTCCCCCCTCTCCCCCTCTCTCTTTCTCCCAGTATCCGTGGGGCGACGGCAGGGTGATCAGCTTGAGGCGGAGCTCCAGAACGGAGTCACAGACGGCGGTGGCTAGAAGCCGTACATTTCTGGCGTTGCGCTGGGCATGGACGTGGGGCTTGAGCCTCTGTCCTGGTCCAGCCAGCAGGCAATGCCAGCCACGCAATTCCAGCATTTCCAGCCGCCGCCGTCGGTGCCTCTGTTCCTCTGTTCCGGAGCTCCGCCTCCGGAACAGAGGAACAGAGGCACCGACGATCACCCTGACGTCGCCCCGCAGCTACTGGGAGAAAGAGAGAGGGAGAGAGGGGGGAGGGAAAGAGAAAGCAAGAGAGGGGGAGAGAAAGAGGGACCACCCTGCCACCACCCCACGGCATGGCTCCTGCCCGCTGCCGCCGCCATCACCCTCCCCCTGTGCGCCGCCCTCCCGCTGCCCTCCCACCAAGCCCCAAAGCTCACCTGCTGACAGGGAAGCTCCAGCCGGGCGGGGCGCCGCAACTGCTGGAAAACTTGGAAGGCGCAAAGAAGCAAGCTCAGCTTCCGGTATCACAACTTTTTTCTCTTCGCAAAAAGTTGCGAGACCAGAAGCTGAGCTTATTTCTTCGCGGCACACCTGACCATGTCTCGCGGCACACCAGTGTGCCGCGGCACACCGGTTGGGAAACACTGACTTAAACTCACCTGAATGGCACAGCCGAGGTGCATTTTGATGTCCAATCGTAACTTGCTCCACAACGGGCTGGAGGAAGGCAAGACTAACCTAAGGCAATGAAGGAAGGAGTGATTTAGTACAGTACATGTGTGATTCAAAGGCTTTCGTTTCTCTCACTCACGGGAGGTGCCTGAATTTCAACTGGGCTAGGGGCTGTTAAAAGTGGGAAAGGTCCTTTCCCATCTTGCATTTAAAATTCAAGGTACAAAAAAATAAAAATAGACCTTGTCAGTATATAAGGGTTCGTGAATTGGGATAGACATGGTAATAGGTCAGCCGATGGGGACTGTTTGGCGACCCAGACAACTCGGAGCCTGCGCATGGCTTAGATTCACTGATCTCTGTGTGTCTGTCGTGAATGTACAGGGACGGATTCCTGATTCCACCACTATTGGTGCGCTACAGGCACAGCTTTGTTTCTACTGCAGGCATGTGTCCCAGCGAGATTTTGCTTCTGCACATGCAGCAAGATCTTGTGAGGAGACGCATGCGCGCACGAAATCTTGGCATGCGCAGAAGCAAAAAAAAAAACCCCTGGAATCTCACACATGCACGCGTCCCCTCGCAATATGTTGCTTCCTGCGCATTCGCAGAAGCAAAAACTCGCTGGGACGCGCATCCACACCCGTAGCAGAAGCAAAGTTGCGCGCAGCTCAATTTTCGCTAACAATGCACCGTCCTTATTGGTACCGGTTGCAACCCGATAGTGTGTGTGTGTGTGTGTGCCTCTGTACTATATTGTGTAGGAGTTTAGGCAGCAAGATTAGTATTATGAGATAAACCCAGGAGCAAAAACACAGCATACAGTCTTTAGATAATCATCTAAACTAAATAAAGTGGTACCTCTACCTAAGAATGCCTCTACTTTCGAACTTTTCTAAATAAGAACTAGGTGTTCAAGATTTTTTCCCTCTTTTCAAGAACCATTTTCCATTTATAAACCTGAGCCTCCGAAACTGTAACTGGAAAGGCAGGGAGAAGCCTCCATAGGGCCTCACTAGGTATCTCCTGGGAGGAAACAGGGCTGGAAAAGGCAGGTAGAAACCTTCGTGGGGCCTCTCTAGGAAACTCCTGGGAGGAATCAGGCTGGAAAAGGCAGGGAGAAGTCTCCGTGGGGCCTCTCTAGGAATCTCCTGGGAGTAATCAGGGCTGGAAAAGGCAGGGAAAAGCCTCTGTGGGGCCTCTCTAGGAATCTCCTGGGAGGAAACAGGGCCAGAAAAGGTGGGGAGAAGCCTCTGTGGGGCCTCTCTAGGAATCTCCTGGGAGGAAACATGGCATCCACCCTCCCTGTGGTTTCCTCAATCGCACACATTATTTGCTTTTACATTGATTTCTTTGGGAAAAATTGCTTCTTCTTACAAATGTTTCTACTTAAGAACCTGGTCACAGAATGAATTAAGTTCATAAGCAGAGGTACCATTGTATGTACAAACTTAGACGTGGTTAAATACCTTAAATACCAGCATTGAGAATATACCAGGAGAAAGAACAGGAGGAGAAGGGAAACGCCTCTAATGGCTTCCCTTATATAGGCAGCTTTTTTAGCCAGCTTCTTAAAGGGGCAGTAACTCTGATGCCTGATTCACGTTGCAGTAGCTTCCTGTTGCCTTTGCTTACAATCTCTTATTAGCTTACAGCTATTAAAATCTGCACATCCTGACATACTGCTTCTGCCAATATTACTTCTGGGTTTCTGGATTCTGAGTTCTGGTTCCGCTGTATGGTATTGTATATAAACCATTTTCATATATAAATCTATCTTGCTGAATTCTTTTACTTCTGTGCTGGCTGGATTGCTGCAAATTACAACATATCTGCACCCATACACACTCTCTCTCTTTCTCACACACACAAACACACAAAAACATATATCTATTAATCACTGTCCATTTTGAATATATGGCACAAATTGATTGTTTTTAAGTTGTTGTATGCCACCCAGAATCTGGAAGGTGTTGGGCGGCTTAAAAATCAAATAAATAAATAAATAAATAAATAAATAAATAAATAAATAAATAAACAAACAAACAAACAAATGAATAAGGAAGGAAGGAGGAAGGAAGGAAAGAAAAAGGCAGACACAGAGAGAGAGAGAAGGAAGGAAGGAAGGGAGAAAGGAAGACAAAAGAAAGAAAGAAAGAAAGAAAGAAAGAAAGAAAGAAAGAAAGAAAGAAAGAAAGAAAGAAAGATCTAGAAAGCTCACAAGGCTGGGCTATGTGGAGCAAAACTGAATCTGGATGTTCTGCTTTGGATACCACGAAGCCCCTTCCCAGAAGGGGGACGGTTTCCTGAAAAGGATGTGTAGTGTCCAAATCAGGCGGGCCCAGCTCAGAAACTCGAGCCAAAAGTAGCAGTCAGCTGAGGTCTCGTGCAAAGCATGTCCTAAACAAAGACATACCCGTTACCCAGACCGCTGAGTGCCCACAGTGCCATGCGGATCAGATATCTCCAAGTTACCACCCACATGCCAGCTAGAAAGGGATTAATTGTACTCTAACCGGCTGCTTATCTTTGCGGCCCAGATGGAAAATTTGATGCTGACCCCGTCAGCTATTCCAATTTTTTTGGCTTAGCTGTTTTGCAAATTATTCTTCAGGATTTGGGGATTTTCGCGACCGTGGGAATACCACAGGATGGAGGAGACGGTATGACACCCCAAAAAATAACTTGCTTGTCCTGGGAATAAAATTAATTTATTTTATGGCCTGCAGGGTTGTGGGTTTGGCTAGTCTGAACAAGAGAAGAATTAGGGGTAACAGGATAGCAGTATTCCAGTATTTGAAGAGCTCAGGGTGTCCAGGGGAAAAGCATTTTGAGATTCCCAGATATTTCCCTGACACTTCCCTGTAACTTACGGATCTAGCTAAAGCCCGGTCGTAGATGACGTCATACCAAACGGCTAAGCCGTGGAGAAATATCGGTAGCTGAGGAAGCAAGTTGTTGCCACAGTTATGCTCATTTTTGCTTGACTCTGCCAAGCAGCACGATCCAGTTTTGTTTTTTGTTTTTACATGATTTTTCCTGGACTTTTAAACATTTTAATACAGTTTTTTCCCCCTGATTTATTCTGTTTTTATCACAAATTCCCTGATCTTTCCCGAACAGCCGATTTCCCTGACAATTCCCTGATTTCCCTGTTTTCCAGGTTTGCTGGACACCCTGAGAGCTGTCACAAAGACGAGGGGGTCAAATTATTATCTAAAGCAACTGAAGGCAGGACAAGAAAAAAATGGTTGGAAACTAATCAAAGAGAGAAGCAAACTGGGATTGAGGAGAAACTTCCTATCAGGGAGGAAAATTAACCAGTGGAACAGCTTGCCACAAAGGTTGTGGGTGCTCCATCACTGGAGGTTTTTAAGAAAAGTCTACTTATCTGAATTATTATAGGTTCTCCTGTTTGAGCAGGGTGCAGGACTAGAAGACCTTCAAGGTCCCTTCCAGCTCATTATTCTATTTCTTTTTTGGAGGGTAATTTTTTTCCCTCCACTGATACAAATATCCAATATCATATACCTTCAATCTTCAATACAGTGCAATAATTTATATCCCTTTGCATTCGATATTCAGTGACCGAAATAATTATGAGTCAATTGCCAAGCTTTGAATTCTGATCATTTGACGGGGGTGGTGGTATTTTTTTAGATTAGTTTAGAACAGAGAATAGAATGGAATGGAATAGAATAGGAATAAGACCAGAATAGAATAGAAAATAGAAAAGAAAAAAGAATAAGACTAGAATAGAAAAGAAAAGAAAAAAGAATAAGGATAGAATAGAAAAGAATAGAAAAAAGAATAAGAATAGAAAACAAAATAATAATAGAATAGAAAAGAATAGAATTTATTATTTATTTATTTATTTATTTGATTGATTGATTGATCAAATTTGTATGCCGCCCCTTTCCACAGACTCAGAGAATAGAGAAAATAAGAATAGAATAGAAAAACAGAATAGAGAAGAAAAAGAATAAGAATAAAATAGAAATATGAACAGAATAGAATAGAATTCTTTATTGGCCAAGTGTGATTGGACACACAAGGAATTTCTCTTTGGTGTATATGCTCTCAGTGTACATAAAGAAAAATACAATACATTCATCAATAATACAAAGATACACAACACTTAGTGATAGTCAAGATTACCAAGTTATCAAATTGTACTAGGAAACAAATTAAAACAAATATAAAGTGAAAGGTACAAGCAACAGGGTTATAGTAATAAGTGGGAAGAGATAAATACTAGTAAGGAAGGCAAGCATAATAGTAGATAAACTATTAATAAAAATTAATAGTTTAAAAAAACTATTCTGCTCAGGATGGATAAAAAATGCCCACCATTGAATTGAAGGAGGAGACTTTTGCAATTCCTAGACTGCAAGAATAAAGAGAAAACTAAATGTGCATAAAACAAACAAACTTACTTGGATTTATTTTTTGCAGGTTTCACCTGAAGCAGCTTTTGCACAAGAACGAAGAGGTCGCGGACACAGAAGGAGACAAGTGTGTTGAAGACTAAGCAGGAGATGCAAAAAATAAAAAATAAGGAGATATTTCATCAATGAATTTAGCAGTCATTGAGAGCGGATTCTTTTATATACAGCTGCCTGTCTTAATGGGAGCAACTTTTAAGGGAAGGCTGTGGAATTCTGGGAATTTAAGGGGAGTTCTGGTTTGTAATTGATGCTGTATGACTTAGTAAGATCACCTAAGGCAGGGGTAGGCAAAGTTGGCTCTTTTATGACTTGTGGACTTCAATTCCCAGAATTCCTGAGCTAGCATGATTGGCTCAGGAATTCTGGGAGTTGAAGTCCACAACTCATAGAAGAGCCAACTTTGCCTACCCGTGGCCTAAGGGGTCTTAATCTAAACAAATCAATGAGTCCACACTCACGATTTAATCATCAAGGCCAGCTAAAGCAAAGCAAAGACCCTAGGGCAAAATATAAACAAAGACGGAACGTGTTTCTTTAATCTTTTCTTTTTTTGCAAAGCTAGATCAGTTCTGGCAGATTTACCTGTGCTGTCCGTGACTTTGAACTTGCCAGCACCTGGCCCTGCCGATTCCCCTTTGGCGGTGACCACACAGGCTTTAAAGGCTTGAGTGATTTCATGGAAGACCCTCGGTGTGAGTTTCTTCTGTTTGGAATTAAAAATAATAATAATAATAGAATTAATTCTATTTTTTTTTTAAATGAATAGAATAGAATGGAATACTAGAAAAAGAATAAAATAGAATATAGAATACAATACAATAAGAATAGAAGAAGAATAGAATAAGAAAGGAATGGAATAGAATAATAATAGAATTGAATTGAATACAATACAACAATAGAAAATAATAAAATAGAATATACAATACAATACTGTACAATAATAGCAGAATACAATAGAACAGTGCTTTTCAACCTTTTTTTAGCCGCAGCACATTTTTTACATATACAAAATCATGGGGCACATTGAGCGGGGGGGGGGAGTGGAGGGGCTAAAAAAAGTTTGGACAAAAATTATCTCTCTCTTGCTCCCTTTTGCTCTATTTCTCTCCCTCTTTCTCTCTCTTCCTTCCTTCCCCTCTCTGTCCATCTCTCTTTCTTTCTATCTTCCTTCCTTCCTCTCTTTTTTGCTCTCTTTCTATCTCCCTCCTTCCCAGCCTCTCTTTCTTTCTCTCTTTCTTTCTCTCTTGCTTTCTTTCTCTCTTGCTTTCTTTCTCTCTTGCTTTCTTTCTTTCTCTCTCTCTTGCTTTCTTTCTCTCTCTCTCTCTTGCTGAGCTTCGCGGCACACCTGACCATGTCTCCCGGCACACTAATGTGCCACGGCACACTGGTTGAAAAACACTGCAATAGAATACAGTGGAATGGAATAGAATAGGGAATGGAATGGAATAATAGAATAGAATTGAATACTATACAATAATAGAAAATAATAAAATAGAATATACAAGAATACAATACTATAATAGAGTAAAAATAGGGTAGGATAAAATATAGGATAGGATAGGATAGAATACTAATAGAGTATAGAATACAATACAATACAATAGAATTATAAGAATACAACAGAATAGAATATAGAATACTGTACAATACAATACAATAAAATAAGAATACAACACAATAATAGAATAAAATAGAATGTAGAATAAAACAGAATAGAACTGAACAGAATAGAATAATAGGATAGCTAACAGGTTGACCAATGAAGAATATATTTTATTCCTAGTCACATTCCTTTCCAAATACTAAGGTTAGAAACAGAGAGAGAAAATCAATTTTATCTTTGTTTTGGGCAAGTCCTTCCACATTTAATCAGCCTTATTTGCAGCTTCTAGAGAAATGTTGCTTTTTTAAAAAATTGTGTGCTCCTTACCTCTGCAGTTTCCTTCCAGTGTTCTACCATTTTCAATGACACTGTGATAAAGTCCATTTTTTTCCGCTTAGCTGTTTTTTCTTCCTCTTCCTCCTCATCTTCCTCATCAGTTGCTTCCTATCAAATATTTTTTTAAAAAAAATTGAGCCAGAAATGAGGGACACAAGTCCATACAGTTGGGTTGGTTTCTCTGATCTTTCTTTTTTTTAAAGTTTATTTACATATTTTCATTTAGCATACACTGTCTGGGTAATTTTGCTTACATAATAATACTTCCTCAGCTCCTAATTTCTACCTCCGTTACCCAACCATTTATAAAATAAGTTCCATGTTTGAAAATACCATATTTTAAATACCTCTGCCTCCCAGCAATTTGCCAAACAGCACAGAAGATATGCACATGTGTTGCTGCCCCATAGATACAGCAAAGAATTGGAGAAATGCACATTTGGATGTGCACATGCTTCCATTGTTTTAAGAGCCACACTGGTATTTTCATATAAATGTTTGCTTTCACCTGGGTTTTTTAAAAAAAAAATCTATAATCCTGTAGGAAAGTTTTATGAATGGTTGGAAACTAAAAATAATTGAGAAGTATTCTTTTAATTACACAATGATTTAATTTTAATCTATTACAGACCGAGATGACGAAATAAAGATTGGTGGCAGCATTAGATACGGAGTTAACACAGAGATGAAAGGATTAAATTAGATATTGAGTTAAGATGTTAAGATGTTTATGTTTTATTATAAATAGAAAAAAAGGGAATATAAGGGACTAGATTTCATAATATTGTTATCTGTAGATAAAATATATCTTAAGCGTAGTTAATTTTAATTAACTTAGCAAAGAAGAGGATTAAAAAATACACATTGAAAGTATTAGCGTTTTTTTCTTTCTGAATGTTTAACGTATCAAAGAAATATCATTAATTATTATTTTAAGCATTGATTCTGTGGTTTTTATTGCTCATGTTGTTTTATTGTATGTTGGAAGAAAAATAAAGAAAAAATTTATAACCACACACCCCCCCAAATAAAATTTTTATACTCCTGCACAGTGAAGGGCCGCTTGTCTTACTTCCTACCAGTGCGCCCTCTTGAGGCTGTTGCGGGTACGCATTGACCTAGTGGATGCGCACCCGCCTGTCGGCGTCAGATTGGGCTTCTGCGCATGCGCAGCAAGTGAAATCTCGTGCGAGAGTGAGATTTTGGCAATTTTTGTCGATATTTTTGCTTCAGCACATGCGCAGAAGAAAACCAGCGAAAATCACCAAAATCTCGCTCAGGTGAGCGTCCTCACACAAGACTTCACTTGCTGCCAAATAAATCTCGCATGGGGGCATGTCAGGGGTGCACAGCTGCGCACGCGTCCCAGAATTTCCTACTGGGACAGAGCCCCTGACCACATCGGGAGCCCACCCCTGGTCCTGCAACATTATAGGAGATCAGCATATTAATTAAGTTGGATTGTAATTGACATAAGAGAGCTAGCAAGAGCATCAAAATAATTCCTGATGTGCCACTACGCCAGGAGTCAGCAACCTGCAGCTCTGGAGCCGCATGTGGCTCTTTCATCCCTCTGCTGTCGTTGCCAATTTTGAGAGGAGGTTCCGGTTTGGGGGGGCGGGGGAAGCAGAGTGTGCCAGGAGACTCTATGGCAAGGGGCGGGTTTTCCGGTCAGCTCCAGAATTGATAGGGCTTTCGGTTAGGATGGGTAGAGTAAAAAGCATGCCGCGCTAGGAGGACACTCTAGGGTGGGGGAATGGGACTTCCGGTCAGCTGCAGAATTGAACGAGAGGGGGTGGGCGCCTTCCGATTAGGACTCTGAGTGTTTAAGGTTGCCGACACACACACACACACTGAGCTATATTGAAAATAAAACTAATTACCTCTAATTTTTCAGGCAACACGTGACGATCTTCCTCTTCCTCGTCAGAACTGTCGGAGTCATCAAAATTAAGCAAAGTCTTGTCATTTTCTTCCAGGAACTTGTAAAATTCAGGATCTCGGTCCTTTAGTCGAGAGAGCTGGTCTTTATGCACCGAAGCATTGCCTTTCTTCATTTTCCTGCACAACACGGAGGAGTTTAAGGAAATTTAAGTTCATATAACTATATATCCAGCCAGGAAGTTGTTTGTTTTTTTTAAATTAAAAATTCCATATTGCTTAAAAGAGAAACCATTGGTGGTTTTGCTTCCCGGAAAATATGAACAAAAGTCTTGGTTTTCAAAATTTTAATAAGATGAAGGCAGCAAGAGAAGCAGCGTTTCTCCAACTTGCGAATTTTAAAAGGGGGGGGGGGTTGACTTCAACTCCCAGAATTCCCCATCCAGTGGTCTCCCAACAATGCTGGAGAGTATGGCTGGCTTGAGTTTTCCTCTTCCCTCCCCAGTCGGTTTTCATTTCGTGTCATGTCCTTTTTTTATTCTAACTTGAAAAAACAAAGTGATGGCTGGGGCATTCTGGGAGTTGAAGTCCACATATTTTAAAATGACTGTATGTATGCATGTTTCTCTTTTAGGGTATTATATATACAGTGATCCCCCGGGTATCGCGATCCCGATCATTGCGAACGGGCTAAATCGCGATTTTTCAACCCGGAAGTAAAAACACCATCTGCGCATGCGCACTCTTTTTTCTATGGCCACGCATGCGTAGATAGCGCCGGGCAGATCAGCTGCTGGGCGGCTTCCCTGGGTCTTCCCCCTCTTGCTGGCGGGAGGGCGAGCGGCGGGCATCAGCGAGGAGTTTGCGTGGGCGGCAGGGAAACCCCAGCGCCGCTTCCCAGCTGAGTCCTGAAGCCAAACGCGGAAGTTCGCTTCAGGACTCAGCTGGGAAGTGGCGCGAGCGAACGGCGTGGGCGGGCGAAGGGCGAGCGGCAGCGAGGAGTTTGCGTGGGCGGTGGGGAAACCCCAGTGCCGCTTCCCAGCTGAGTCCCGAAGCCAAACGCGGAAGTTCGCTTCAGGACTCAGCTGGGAAGCGGCGCGAGCGAACGGCGTGGGCGGGCGAAGGGCAGGCGAGCGGCGGGCGCGCGGGCAGGCAGGCGGCGGACAAGCGGCGGGCGCGGCAGCAGCGAGGAGTTTGCGTGGGCGGCGGGGAAACCCCAATCTTCGGCTCCTCGCTGCTGCGGCGGAAGTAAAAACACCATCTGCGCATGCGCAGATGGTGTTTTTACTTCCGCACCGCTACTTCGCGAAAAACCGATTATTGCGAGGGGTCCTGGAACGGAACCCTCGCAATAATCGGGGGATCGCTGTATATTTATTGCGTTGCTGCTATTGTGGTTGTATTTTGTTGTTGTATTTTGTTGTATATATTTATGACTATTGTTGGCCGCCCGGAGTCCTTTTTGGAGTGGGTGATATATAAATACAAACAATGAATGAATGAAGGAATGAAAGAATGAAGGAAGGAGGGAGGGAGGGAAGGAAGGAAGGTTGTTTTAGAGGAAACTCTTTCTCATTTTTCCTTGAGGAAAGACAACAGAGATAAGGCACATTTGGTCCACTCTTCTAGTATCCTCTCATCTAGAAACTTCAATGAGGATATATATTGAGATTCCTAGGCACTTACGGTAGTTTAAAAGCCATCTGATCTATCTGTCTGTCTGTCTGTCTGAATCATTCTATCTATCTATCTA
Source organism: Erythrolamprus reginae (assembly GCF_031021105.1). NCBI lineage: Eukaryota > Metazoa > Chordata > Lepidosauria > Squamata > Dipsadidae > Erythrolamprus > Erythrolamprus reginae. The sequence goes on along the minus strand of NC_091957.1, from coordinate 21,933,714 downwards.
TCTATCTATCTATGTCTACTTGTATTTCTATCTACATACCTACCTACCTCTATCATGTCCCTCCATGACTCCTCCATATCTAGATACCAATACCTTCTCTGTGGCGGCCCCAGCCCTCTGGAACCAACTCCCCCCAGAGATTAGAACTGCCCCCACCCTCCTTGCCTTTTGTAAACAACTTAAAACCCACCTCTGCCGCCAGGCATGGGGGAATTGAGATCCTCTTTCCCCCTAGGCCTTTACAATTCTATGCATGGTATGTATGTATGCATGTTTGGTTTTTATATTAATAGATTTTTAATCATCAATACCAAATTACTATTGTACACTGTTTTATTGTCGCTGTTAGCCGCCCCGGGTCTCTGGAGAGGGGCGGCATACAAATCCAATAAATAAATAAATAAATATTCATAATCCACCCATCCTTCTTCCCTCACCCCTTCATCCATCCTTCCATCCATCCATCCTTCATTCCTCCATCCATAATACCTATATCCATCTCACTCCTTCCCCATCCCCCATTATCTATTCACCCATCCATCCATCCTCTTTCCCTCACCCTTTCATCCATCCATCTTTATCTATATCTAGCTGTGTGTCTGTTTCTATCAGATCTGTCCTTCCATTCCTCCTCCATATCTAGCTACCAATACCCATCTATCCATTCATCACCCTTCCCTCACCTCTTCATCCATCCATCATTATGCCTCGGTGGTGCAGTGGTTAGAGTGCAATACTGCAAGCTACTTCTGCTGATCACTGGCTGCCAGCAGTTTGGCAGATCGAATCTCGGTAGGCTCAAGGTTGACTCAGCCTTCCACCCTTACAAGGTCGGTAAAATGAGGACCCAGATTGTTGGGGGCAATCACTTAGAGGGGGCTGTAAAGCACTGTGAAGTGGCATATAAATCTAAATGCTATTGCTATTATCTATATCTATCTATCAATCTATCTATCTCTATTTCCATCCATCCATCTCTATCTCTATATCTATCCTTCATTCCTCCATCCATAATATCTAGCTATCTATATCCTTCATATAGCCATCCATCATCCTTCCCTCTCACTCCTTTCCCAATCCATCCATCCATCATCATGAACACTCACCTTTCCCCTGGTACCAAACTACATCCTGATTTCTTTTTGATGTCAAGTTTAGGAGGTAACTTTCTTTTCTGATCATCCCCAGAATTTGGAGCATCTTCTATCAAATTATCTTCCAAATCAGAATCAAATCCAGACGTTAAAAACTCATCCACACTCAAGTCGGCCAGTTTTCTGCTTCTGAAAAGGCAAGACAGACAGAATTTAGAAATAAATATATGATGCATCGTTTATTGATCTCACTTAGAAAGGCAAATGCATTACAAACATTATAAATGCTTTGCCCTCTGGAAAATATGCTAGACTCCCATTTTCAAGTTGTTAATTGCACACTATTTGCACATCCTGAATTACTTTATAATGTTTAAGTAATCATCCATGATTTATAAATTATTTGTAACAATGTATTTTTAGGGGACATTTTTACCCACTTCACTGAGTTTTGAATCCCATTTAACTGCCCAGACCAAGGGTAGTGTCTAATTAAATAAAAATAAAATAAAATAAACCTACACATTTGCACCTCTTACTCTCTAATGTCTCTCCGGAATCATTCTGTTCCCCATACTGAATTCACCAAAGGTGCCTCAAAATTCTAAGGTCCACAAAATAAAAACAGATTTTTAAAAAAATGGTTATTTCTGTGTTTTTAAATGGGGGGTGGTGTTTCATTTAAATATGTTAAAGGTTCAGGAGGGAAGTGTTGATAATAGGAAAATGAACACAAGAACAAGGGGGCACAACCTGAGGTTAGTTGGGGGAAAGATCAGAAGTAACATGAGAAAATATTATTTTACTGAAAGAGTAGTAGATGCTTGGAACAGACGTGATTGGGAAACCCACAGTAACTGAATTTAAACATGCCTGGAATAAACATAAATGCATGCTAAGATTAAATACAGGAAATAGTATATGGGTAAACTAGATGGAACAGGAGGTCTTTTTCTGCCATCAACCTTCTATGTTTCTATTAAGCACCACTGTGCTTAAAGGTAAAATGTGGTCAAGGTAAAATCTCCAGGCGTTGCTCATTACCTAATTGTTCCTCCCAAGCCAGCAAGTTAGGATAAATTAGACCAAGAGATCTTATAATTTAAAAGGGTTTTTTAAAAAGACTTGCCTTTAATGGTATTGTTTTAAAAGGCCCCCAAAGGGGCTTCCTTTAAGCTACACAAAGGCTCATGTCACAGTGATATGCGATAAACAAGACAATAGCTTTGCAAATTAGTTTCTAGTTAGCTGATTGTTTGCGGGAATATATACTTTTTCCCAATTTTTTTTACATTATAAAAAGAGAAGTTAAGCATTGTGTTAGAGCAGTGTTTCCCAACCTTTTTTGAGCGGCGGCACATTGTTCATATTTTCAAAATCCTGGGGAACATTGAGCAGGGTGGGGGCTAAAAAAAGTTTGGACAAAAAAATCTCTCTCTTCCTCCCTTTCGCTCTATTTCTCTCTCCCTCCCTCTTTCTCTCTCTTCCTTCCTTCCCTTCTTTCTCTCTCTCCATCCCTCTTTCTCTCTTCCTTCCTATCTTTTTTGCTCTTTCTCTCTCCTCTCCTTTTATGTCTTTCTCTCTCCCTCCTTCCCCCTCTCTTGCTCTCTCTCTCTCTTTCTCTGTCTCTCTTGCTATCTCTTTCTCTCTCTCTCTCTCTCTTTCTGTCTCTCTTGCTATCTCTTTCTCTCTCTGTCTCTCTTTCTATCTCTCTTTCTCTCACTCTTTCTGTCTCTCTTGCTATCTTTCTCTCTCTTTCTCTCTCTTTTTTTTGCTTTCCCTCCCCCCTCTCCCTCTCTCTTTCTCTCTCTCCCTCTCTTGCTATCTCTTTCTCTCTCTTGCTTTCTCTCTCTCCCCTCTCTACCGCTCTCTTTCTCTCTCTCCTCTCTTGCTATCTCTCTCTTTCTCTCTCTTGCTTTCTCTTTCTTTTTTTTTGCTTTCTCTCTCTTTCTCTCTCTCCCTCTCTCTCCTTCTCTTTTTCTTTCTCTCTCTCTTTCTCGTACACCATGCCGCAGCAGCACTCTCAGCAAAAAAGTTGCAGAACCAGAAGCTGAGCTTCCTTCTTCGAGGCACACCTGACCATGTCTCGCGGCACAGTGGTGTGCCGCGGCACACTGGTTGGGAAACACTGTGTTAGAGAACATGCATACCCATGACCACGCTGAATGCTTTGGGAGTTGGATGCATGGCTTTATTATTATTATTATTATTATTATTATTATTATTATTATTATTATTTAGATTTGTATGCCGCCCTTCTCCCATTTTCCTAAGGCCAACACACAAACATAGAAGATTGAGGGCAGAAAAAGACCTCAAGGTCCATCTAGTCTGCCCTTATAAAGTTCCAAGCATCTACTACTCCTTCAGTAAAATATTTTCTCAAGTTGCTTCTGATATTTCCCCCAATTCACCTCAGATTGTGCCCCCTTGTTCTTGGGTTCACTTTCCTAATAAAAATACTTCCCTCCTGAGTTCATGAAGTTTTTCCTGATCAGTTTTATGCTGAAGACCTTCCACCATTCTTGTAGCCCGTCTTTGGACCCGTTCAATTTGATCCATATCCTTTTGCAGGCGAGGTCTCCAGAACTGGACCCAGTCTTCCAAAAGCCGCGCAACCCAATTGCAACTCCATCCTTTCCAAAGAGTTTTGCAGAATAACGCGCTCCAACCCATGCAAGGAAAAACGAACCCACCCACCCCAATTCCCTTATCCTCACGACTTTGGGGGGGAGGCTGCTTCCCCCTACCTCGGGCAGGGGGCTTCCTCCCCCCCCCCACTCCTCCTCCCCCCTCCTACCTTCACCCCCGCCCTCTTTGTAAAGCCCCGGGACCGACTTTTGCAAAAGAAGCGCAAAGGCGCGCGCTTGCAATAAGCCCTGACCTTTGGGTGGCCATTCTCCGCCGCGCTTCTCTCCCACTCCGCAGGCTGCAAACAACGTGGGGACGGAGCACTTCCTCTCTCCCACAATGCAACGGAGTACCGAGCGAGCAAGACCGGGGTTGGGTTGGGGAAGTGGGGAGTTCCCAGTCCGAGCCGGCCGGATTGGCTTTCAGGTTCACCGGCTGTGGAGTTTGGAGAGCCGCCGCGGAGGCGTCGCTCCCGTTGAAGAGCGGGCGAGAAGAACGAAAAGAGTTGCAAAAAGGGGGACCTCTGAGGAGGTTTTCTAGGCCTGACCCCCCCCCCCCCGCTCGAGAGCGAGAGTGCTTACACCGAAGAGAAAAGGAAGGAAGGAGGCGCGGGAGGTTTTTCGAATTTGGGACTTTGTTTTGTCGACGGTTGGATACAAGGGGTAGAAATGAGGAATTTAAAGAAGTATTCCTGTGTAAACGAATGGAGCCAGACGATGTACTGTTCATCAAGTACATGTTGTCTGTAAAGAGAAAACAAATAATACATATGCATAGATAAATAGATAGATAGGTAGGCAGGCAGTAGAATGATATAGAAAGATGGATGGATGGAAAGGAAGAGAAAGAAAGAAAGGAGATGATAGATTGATATATGATAGAAAAAATGATAGATAGATAGATAGATAGATAGATAGATAGATAGATAGATAGAAAGATTGATATATGATAGGATGGATGGATAGATAGATGTTAGAAAGATAGAGATGATAGATGGTTGGATGGGTAGGTAGGTAGGTAGATTTATAGATAGATAGATAGATAGATAGATAGATAGATAGATAGATAGATAGATGGATAGATGGATAGTAGACAGACAGACAGATAGATATAGATGCATATATTGACCAATCAATATATCCCTACAATTTATATTGATAGGTTCCTAGTATGATTTGATTGCTTATTTGTACCTGAACTATCATTAAGTGTTATGATTCTCGACATGTATATTTCCTTTTATGTACGCTGAGAGCATGTGCACCAAGACAAATTCCTTGGGTGTCCAATCACACGTAGCCAATAAAGAATTCTATTCTATTGTCCTATCTTCCATTATTCTATTCTATTGTATTCTCAATTATTATTCTAGTCTATTCTCTTCTATTCCATCCCATTCCATTCTTTCTTATTCTATTCTATTCCTATTTTTCATTATTCTATTCTAATTCTATTCTACTCTGCTCTATTCTATTCTAAATTCTTTATTCTATATTCTCCTATGCTATGCTGTTCTATTTTAATTTCTACATTCTATTCTAAATTATTCCATTCTATCACATCCATCCATCCACCGATCTAAAAACACTAAGGTGCTTTTTTTGGGAGGCAATTGGAGTGTCTTGTGGGTTTTTTCCCCCTTTTGATGATGTTTTATTTCCCATCCAAGAAGCCTCTTCTGTTATGACAAGATAGTGGGGGATGGAAGGGTTTATATTCCTTTCAGAGGGCTGATCATTGGCATCCTTGAAGCACCTGGAGGTTTTTCTTTGTCCTCGAGGTCACCTGAGTGAGTGGTGCTCCTGGTTTCTGTAGTCTGCAATTCCCTGCCGCCCCCCTGGAAATTCATTCCTACCCCCCATGCCGTTCCAAAGGGTGTTCATCCCAAATTGTATGGCTTAAAAAAAGTCTGCAGAGAGTCTCACTTGGAGGGTTTTTCTTCAAGGACCCTGTAAAAGGATGCCAATGACATAGAAACATAGGAGATTGACGGCAGAAAATGACCTCACGTTCCATCTAGTCTGCCCTCACACTATTTTATCTTAGGGTGCATCTATGTTTATCCCAGGCATGTTTAAATTCAGTTACTGTGGATTTACCAACCATGTCTGCTAGAAATGTGTTCCAAGCATCTACTACACTTTCAGCCAAATAATATTTTCTCACGTTGCTTCTGATCTTTCCCCCAACTCACCTCAGATTGTGCCCCCTTGTTCTTTTCTTCACTTTCCTATTAGAAACACTTCCCTCCTGAACCTTATTGAACCCTTTCACATATTTAACTTTTGGTCGTGTCCCCCCTTTTCCTTCTGTCCTCCAGATTATACAGAATGAGATCATGAAGTCTTTCCTGATAAGTTTTATGCTTCAGACCTTCCACCATTTTTGTAACCCATCTTTGGATCCGTTCAATTTGATCCATCTCTTTTTGTAGGTGAGGTCTCCGGAACTGAACACAGTACAGTGGTATCTCTACTTACGAGCTTAATTCGTTCTGTGACCAAGTTCTTAAGTAGAAAAGTTTGTAAGAAGAAGCATTTTTTCCCATATGAATCAATGTAAAAGCAAACAATACATGCGATTGGGAAAACCACAGGGATGGTGGAGGCCCTTTTTCCTCCCAGGAGATTCCTAGAGAGACCCCACGGAGGCTTCTCCCCGCCTCTTCCAGTTACAGTTTCCTCCCAGGGGATTTCTAGAGAGACCCCACGGAGGCTTCTCCACGCCTTTTCCGGTTAGAGTTTCCTCCCAGGGGATTCCTAGAGAGGCCCCAGGGAGGCTTCTCCCCACCTCTTCCGGTTACAGTTTCCTCCCAGGAGATTCCTAGAGAGGCCCCACGGAGGCTTCTCCCTGCCTCTTCCCAGTTACAGTTTCCTCCCAGGAGATTCCTAGAGAGGCCCCACGGAGGCTTCTCCCTGCCTCTTCCAGTTACAATTTCCTCCCAGGAGATTCCTAGAGAGGCCCCACGGAGGCTCCTCCCTTCCTCTTCCGGTTACAGTTTTGGAGACTCGGATTTGCAAGGAGAAAATGGTTCTTGAGAAGAGGCAAAAAAATCTTGAACACCCGGTTCTTATCTAGAAAAGTTTGTAAGTAGAGGCATTCGTATGTAGCAGTACCACTGTATTCCAAGTGTGGTCTCACTAGCGCTCTATACAGCGGGATCACAATCTCTCTCTTGTTATACCTCTAGCTATGCAGCCAAACATTCGACTAGCTTTCCCTACCCATTTTGAGACTGTCAGAAATCACGACCCCTAAATTCTTCTCTTCTGACTTAAGCCACGATAGGCCCCGGTTTTGTGGTGCCTCCTCCAGCCAGATGACATTTGCCCGGATGACATTTGCAATGTTGGGTGTCGTGGGAAAGCAGGATTCCCCCCCCCCCTGCACGGGCTTGTAAGGATGCACCGCCCCCCTCCTCCCTCCCACCAAGGAGTTTTATCCCAGCGGATCACTCCCCAAATCTCCCCAAAAGTGTTTTGAACCAAGTTGCTATGGCCTAGAGGGGAATCTCTCACCTTCCCAATGAGGGGGTCGCGAGTTCGGTCCTAGGTAGAGCCATGGTAGCGCAGTGGTTAGAGCGCAGTGGTTAGAGCACAGTACTGCAGGCTACTTCTGCTGATAACCGGCTGCCAGCAGTTTGGCAGATCGAATCCCACTGGGCTCAAGGTTGATTCAGCCTCCCATCCTTCCAAGGTGGGTAAAATGAGGACCCAAATTGTTAGGGGCAATGTTTTTGACTCTGTAAACTTAGAGAGGGCTGTAAAAGCACTGTGAACTCTAAGGGTGATTGTTATTTTTCCTTCCTTCCTTCCTTCCTTCCTTCCTTCCTTCCTTCCTTCCTTCCTTCCTTCCTTCCTTCCTTCCTTCCTTCCCTCCCTCCCTCCCTCCCTCCGATTAGAATGAAGGCTGATTCTGTTGACTGCTGAGAGTTCGATTCTGACCAATTCGAGGTTGACTCAGCCTTCCATCCCGGTGGATAAAATGAGGACCCAGATTGTTTGGGGGCAATATATACTGCTCAAAAAAAAAGGGGGGGGGAAATAACTCAAATAACACATTGTAGATCTGAATGAATGTAATATTCTCATTCAGTATCTCATTTGCACAACTATTCAATTTGCATGTGAAATTGATTGTCAATCAGTGTTGCTTCCTATGTGGACAGTTTGGTTTCACAGAAGTTTGATTTATATATTTATTTATATATGTATTTATATTGTTTAAGTGATCCATTTATTTATTTATTTATTTTTAGCAGTGTATTTCTGACTCTGTAAAACATCTGTAAAAGCACCGTGAAGCAGTATATAAGTCTAAAATGCTAATGCTTTTGCTATCTTGCTTGGGCAGGAGGTTGGACTAGATGACCTTTGAGGTCCTTTCCAACTCTGTTAAAATCCTGTGGCATCCCAGCCTGGGCGTGTGCATCTCGTCAGATTTCGTGCCAACTTGTGTGTGCACACACACAATAAAAAGAAAGCAGCAATAAAAACAAATCAAATGCAATGCAATTTTTGCAGGTTTTTTTAAAAAAACCTGGCCTTCTTCCTTTCCTATTTACTCGGGAGCCTGCCCCCCCCCCCCCAAAAAAAAATGGGTTTGTGAGCGACAGCCGCCTCCTCCTCCTATGCGGCCACTGACATCACGGGGACGCGTTAGTCTCCCCTCCCCCCCAAAAGCCGGCCACCCGGTTGCGAAATTGCGGAGCGGGCGGCGACTTGACACACACAGACAGGCAAGCCAGCGAGCCATTTGTCCCAACCTCCCGTCTATTATTGCTGTGTAAACGGAGCGGGGGGGGCAGAGAAAAGAGACACACAGAGAAAGGGGGGGGGGAAGCAAAAGTGATTTGTCTGCGAGAGGAAAAAGCGCCGGGTTTTGTTTTGTTTTTTGCAACGGTGCAAAGGAGAGAAATTGCCTCCCCATATCTACCCCCCAACCCCGGAACCGCCGAGCTGGGGGGGCCAAGCCGGATCGGATTTTTTTAAATATAATTTTTTAACCCCGGGCTTTTAACTTTTTTTTTTTTTTTGCAAACCCTCCCCCCCTCCAAGCCATCAATCTGGAGAACAAAGTGGCTGAGCAGGGAGGCCACCTTTGCTGCTTAGCCCTGGAGGATCCCGCTGGGTGAGTCTTTTTTTGCAGACAATGCGAGGGGGGGGGGTGTTGATTAATGCAGAGGATTGATCAATGCACAGGAGGGTTGATCAATGCAAAGTGGGGGTTGATCAATGCAGAAGGGGTAAATCAATGGAAAAGGGGGGGGGTGATCAATGCAGGGCATTGATAAATGCAAAGGTGGGGGTTGACCAATGCAGAAGGGGGCTGATCAATGCAGACGGGGGGATTGATCAATGCAGAAGGGGGGGATTGATCAATGCAGACGGGGGTTGATCAATGCAGACGGGGGGGTTGATCAATGCAGGGGGCTGATCAATGCAGACGGGGGGGTTGATCAATGCAGAAGGGGGGTTGATCAATGCAGGGGGGCTGATCAATGCAAAGGGGGGTTGATCAATGCAGGGGGGCTGATCAATGCAAAGGGGGGTTAATCAATGCAAGGCGGGGGTGTTGAACAGGCAACACCTTCTGTCCAGTCTGCTGGAGGGGGGGGGTATTCCTAGGAGGGTCTGGCGTGAATGAGCAATGCACAAGCCCCTTTGCAAGAAAGCGGATGTATTGCAGACTGAGGGCAGACACACACACACACACGAACTGAACGCACAGAGCCTCCTTCCACTGGGAGTGTGTTTGTGCAATCAAGGTCGGACCCTCCAGGGGTGGGGAGCTTGTTTCCCCCCACCCCCACATGATCTGGGGCTTGCAAAAAAAAAAAGCTTCCCCCCCTTTAAAAGGGTTGCAAAAGCTCCTAAGGGAAAAGGAGCCAAAAAGCGCCTTCTGCAGCCATCCATCACTGGGAAGAAGTGGGGGGGGGGGGGGGGTTGGGGGTTGGAGGAAAAGCACCGCAGTGGATGGGGAGGGGGGTTATTTAAGGTGAGCGCTTGGCAGCCAGACTGAACGCAGAGGCCCGGCTGCCTGCACATACTCTCCCACCCATCCCACCCCAAAAAACCAGCGCCATGCACCTTGCTGATGGTGCAAATTGTGTGACAGAGTACAGATGGACTGGGAGAGAGAGAGAGAGCGTGCAAATGTCATCCTTAGGAGGGGGGGTTGCAAAGAGGCAGGGTGGGTAATACCCATCCACTCCTCGTCTGTCCCCCCCTGTCCCCCCCATGGAAGAAATTTTGTGTTAGCCAAAAAGCATCCCATTGTTATAGGCAGATTCCCAGTAAGGCTTAGGCTAGCTGATGAGAGCTAAATAGCTTGAAATAGATCTATACTAGAATGGAATGGAATAGAATAGAATAGAATTCTTTATTGGCCAAGGGCGTGATTGGACACACAAGGAATTTGTCTTGGTGCATATGCTCTCAATGTACATTTTTAAAAGATACATTTGTCAAGTCTCCCTTCATTTGCATTATCAGGAAAAATATATTTTGTGTGTGCATGTGTTTTTCTGTCTAATCAGGTTCAAAACCCAGCAAGGACATGGCTGGCTGACGAGAGCTATATAGCTTGAAATAGATCTATACTAGTCTCCCTTCCTTTGCATTATCAGCAAAAATATGCTACGGTACACATACTATATTTATGAGTGTGTGTATTGCGATAAGGCTGCTTAGAGCTCTTGAAAGGAGGAGGGGTTTGTGCCCCCTCCTCCCCTTAAATCTTTGGGCATGGAGGGGTTTGTTTCTCCCCTCCCCACCCCTCCGACACACAATCATCCAATTCCAGTGGCCAAAAAAAAGAGGGCGAAAGGAGACGCCAAAAATGTGACTTTTTTAAAATACCAGCTTGAATTGGGGAGGGGGGAGATTGTTGTTACATCCATGAGTTTTTGGTAGGCAAAGCTAGGAAGCAGAGAGAGAGAGAGAGAGAGAGGGAGGGGATGGAAAGAAGTGTTTGCAAATAAATAATGGCGCTTTATGGATTTGGGGTTTGACCTGGATTTTTTATAGCTGCAGCTGCTGGCAGGAAGCTTGGCTAATATCCTGGGTCTCTTTTTTGAGCTGGTCTTTTTGAAAGCAGGGGGTCTCCAACCTTGGCAACTTTAAGCCTGGTAGGGGAGGGGGCTTCAACTCCTAGACAGACAGCTTGCTTTTTGTCTGCTTCCCCCCCCCCAAAAAAAAATTGTTTCAGAAATCGTTTCTTGCTAGGCCTTCAACCCTGACTTTTTTTTCCCATGCAAAGGAGAGAAATTTGGCATAGATCAGAATCTCGACATTCCCAACAAATCGATGTAAAGGAGACATCTTGTGACATCCCTGTTTGGGTCTCTGCATGGCTTCAGGACCAGAGGAGGGTTTCCGTTGGGCACCTGAATGAGTTGCTGTTCACTCATCCAAATGCCTTTTCCCAGAGCGGGTGTCAAGCTGGTACAGAAGTTGGTGACGAATTAACGGCTTGCCACACTTATCTATAGAAGGCCTGATGTTGATGGGAACTTGGGAGGAGGGATTTTCATGATGCAGCCACAAAGCATTATTTTGAGTGGTTCAAGGCCATCCTATGCCCACCCACCTGGGCGGAAGCGGAAGGAGGATCTTCCGCTGGCACAATCTGAGTGGGCAACGTGAAATGGTTTGTGGGTGAGGTGAGGTGGGGACAAAGGATGTGAACTTTCAGCTGGGTGGGAAACTCAAATTCAGGTTTCCCAGGGTAGGTGCCAGGATGGCTCCAGTAATCAATTGGAACTTTGAGGAGCACTTTGACATGGACATTAGCTTGGATGCTACCTGGAACCTTGACAGCGTCCCCCCCCCCCTCCAAGTAATGCAGGGAAATGTCTTTGAAGAATTTGCTGATGGAGCATTCGGAGATATCCTAGCTCTCAGCTAAGCTTTTCTGTCTGGCGTTTAAATTATAAAATATTAAAATATATCAAGCACTAATGGCAGGACAAAAATGTTAAGTGGAATGCTTCATCTCTGGACATCCACCTTGGTTCTGAAGTTGTGATCTGGACAACTGGGAATACTTTTGGGGGTCTTCTAATAATATCAGTCCTTGGAGAGGGGCAGCATATAAATCCGATAGACAGATAGATAGAGAGAGAGAGAGAAGAGATAGATAGGAAGGAAGGAAGGAAGGAAGGAAGGAAAAATAATCACCCTTAGTTATATACCGCTTTATAGCTCTCTTCTAAGTTTACAGAATCAGCTGCCCCTAGTCTGCGGAGAGGGGCGGCATACAAATTTAATAATAATAATAAATAATAATAATATTGCCTCCAACAATCTGGGTCCACATTTAACCCACCTTGGACGGATGGAAGGCTGAGTCAGCCTTGAGCCGGTGGTGAGATTTGAACTGCTGAACTACAGCTAGCAGTTAGCTGTTAGCTGAAGTAGCCTGCAGTGCTGCACTCTAACCACTGCGCCACCCCGGCTTTTCTAAGTGGTTTCCATGTGGTTAGACCAGTGGTGGGGAACCTTTTTGGCACCCAGTGCACAAACCAGAACGCCTGTCCATGTGCGTTCATGCGCATGCGCCGGAGCTCCAGAAACCCGAAGACCAGCTAGTGATGCCACTTCTAGCACACGTGCCATAGATTCACCATCATGGGGTTAGACTGATTTTGTAGTAGCCAGATACCCGTGCTTCACTACGAAACTGCGATTGGGCTTGATAAATTGACAGTTAAAGCTTGAAAATGAATGAGTAGTTATGATCAGGCTTGATACATTAACACTTAGAGCTTGAAAATGAATGTAGAATGTGTAAATCCTTAGCATCAAAACTGTTAGTATAAGACAACTGGCAGTTGGAACAGAGTTTTTTCAGGTGGGGAGGGGGAGTAGAGTGACTTAACTCCCAGCCCACAGGACAGATGAGTCACACACTGGCCCTGCCCATGCCCGATTAAGCGAAGTTGTAGCATCGTGTTAATATAAGACAACTCACAGTTGAAACAGAGTTATTTTCAGGTGGGGAGGAGGAGTAGAATGTCTTAACTCTTTAGCATCAGAGTGTGTTAATATAATACTGTATAAGAAATACTAGTGATCTGATGGTCATTTCAAAAAGTCCTTTCTTAGCAAGCAAAAGCCAAGAGGAACATATGTGCCAACTTTCAAGTTTGTAGGCTTTATGGTTCTGGAGATTTCACGATGACTAAGTGGTATTTGGCTTTTATATATACTGTATATAGATTTATTCACCAATTCCCTATTGCTCGGACTGTCTTCTATTTATTTTCGTGCAAAGTTTACTTCAAGTCTATGACTTCAATCAGAATCTATCGGGTCCAACAGAGTTCCTGCTTTACAATAGAAGTGGTATGCGGTGAGCGCCGAAAAACATATGGAGACCAAGAGTTATTGTTGTTGTTGTTGTTGTTGTTGTTATTATTATTATTATTATTATTATTATTATTATTATTATTATTATTATTACTACAGTGATACTTCTACTTACGAACTTAATTCCTTCCATGACCAGGTTCTTAAGTAGAAAGGTTTGTAAGAAGAAGCTATTTTTCCCATAGGAATCAAAGTAAAAGCAAATAATGTGCAATTGGGGAAACCACAGGGAGGGTAGAAGCCCTGTTTCCTCCCAGGAGTTTCCTAGAGAGGCCCCACAGAGGCTTCTCCCTGCCTTTTCCGGCCCTGTTTCCTCCCAGGAGTTTCCTAGAGAGGCCCCATGGAGGCTTCTCTCTGCCTTTTCTGGTTACAGTTTCGGAGGCTTCGGTTTGTAAGTAGAAAATGGTTCTTAAGAGGCAAAAAAATCTTGAACACCTGGTCCTTATCTAGAAAAGTTCGTAAGTAGAGGCGTTTGTAGGTAGATGTACCACTGTACTTTGGTATAATGCAGAATATTGGGGAAGGGGCGCCTGGTTAAATTCTAGCTCCGAGGACCCATGCAATCTCTGGCCCACGTGGTTGTGAGGCTGGCTTTGTAGCCCTTTGTAGATGTCAGATGGAACTTTTTCAGCTGTTTTTGGAAGACCAGATTAATCCTGTTCTTTGCGTCATGTTCTTTTTCACAACCGGAGCTATTTTTAGGGGAGCTGGAGTGCTACAAAGGAAAGGAAGAGGGAGTCGGAAAAGGAGGAGGAGGAGTGTGGGAATCATAGACACAGAGACGTGATTTCTTGAGCAAAGCTTCTTGGTAATTGATTTCTAAGTAGAAATCTTTCTGAGCTGAGCAGCTCCCGTGTTCAGAAGTTCTGTCTTTCTTGGACTTGCATTAATTTTTTTATAGCAAATTTCTTGTGTATACAAGTACAAAAGATTAACTTGACTAACTTTAGTAACAATGCTAAATGGTTAATGTATTACAGACAAATCATATCAAGATACAGTGGTACCACTACTTATGAATTTAATTCATTCGGTGATCAGGTTTTTAAGTAGAAACATTTGTAAGAAGAAGCAATTTTCCCATAGGAATCAAGGTAAAAGCAAATAATGTGTGCGATTGGGGAAACCACAGGGAGGGTGAAGGCCCTGTTTCCTAGAGAGGCCTGGTAGTTTAGACATTCGACTCCATGGTAGGGAATTCAGTTTCGTAGTGAAGCACGGGTATCCAGCTACTTCAAAGAAAAGAAAAGGGACTTTAATGTTATATGTGGATGAGACGGTGGTATTTAAGGATAGGTAGTCCTTGACTTAATGAACATAATTTTGGCCGGGTTGCTAAAGAAGGTGTTTGTTAAGTGACTCACGTCTGATTTTATCACCCTTTTCTTGGCCACTCTTCTTAAGCGAACGACTGCAGTTGTTAAGTGAATCATGCGGTCGTTAAGTGAATCTGGCTTCCCCTATTGATATGGTATGTTAGAAGCTGGTTGGGAAGGTTCCAGATGGTGATCACATGACCCTGGGATGGTGCAACCGTCGTAAGTATATACAGTGACATTTCAATCATGTCTATAGATCTAATCAATAATTAAATAAATAAATAAATAAATCATGTGACCATGGGAATGCAGTAATAGTTGTAAGGGTGACTTACCAGGGTAAGTCCCTTTTTCAAGTGCTGTCGTAACCGGGAGCAGTCACAAAATGAATGGTTATAAGCCGAGGGTTACCTGTATGGTAAAGAAATCAGTTCAGCACCTTGGAGAGCTCCCAAAGAACACAGAGATGTTGCTCTCCTGAAACCCTGAATGGATGCTTCTACAATGGTACCTCTACTTATGAACTTAATTCGTTCCGTGACCTGTTTCCTCCCAGGAGATTCCTAGAGAGGCCCCACAGAGGCTTCTCCCTGCCTTTTCCGGTTACAGTTTCGGAGGCTCAGCTTTGTAAATGGAAAATGGTTCTTGAAAAGAGGCAAAAAAATCTGGAACACCCGGTTCTTAAGTTCATAAGTAGAGGCGTTTGTAAATAGAGGTTCCACTGTATCCCCATTTTTAACCTGTGTTGTTACCTCCTGGCATCGTTGTATGGGGCCCAGATGATTCTTGCTTGAGATCCCGAGGTTCCCCGATGAGATCTTGGGGGCGGGCCTCCTTAGAATGAATCCTAGGAGAAAGATGCTTGACAAAGGCTCTTCTCCTAACTTAACATTCATGCGGATCGTGCCAGGCCATGGGAGACCTGATGACTGCGTCCTTGCACCCCAACAAAGCTGAGAGGATGAGGAGGGGTTGCAATCTTGCTTCCTCCACCCTCCAGAAATAATTCTACCTCGAGTTTTCTCCCAGTCCTTCGCAAGCCTTCATTACCCAGTTGGCTGTTTAGCCTCCCCCGCGATCTCGAAGGCTGCCGACACATTTCCGCAATTCATTGACAGTTGCGTAGGTGGCTCTCTGGAGTCGTTTCCCCTCCGTCAGGCGCTCTCCCTCCCTTCTCCTTCCAGATGGGAATCCCTACTCCACCCCTCCCTCGCAGGAAGCTGGCACCTCTGCTATTTTCTCTGCCAAGAGGCTTAAACCCTGCATTGTCTGGCATCCGTCCATCCATCAGAGGCAAGGAAGGGAGGCGGGGAATGGGTGACGGGCAGGTGCTGATTCTTCCATCCTCCCCACTAGGATGCAAAGACCTGCTCTTCAGAAAAGTCTTCTTTTTTTGTGTGTGTCAGAATAAGCCAAAAGACATTCCTCTTTCCCGATGGTTACCGTATTTTTCGGAGAATAAGACGCACCGTAGTATAAGACCCACTTTAGTTTTGGGGCAGGAAAAGAGGGAGAAGATATTCATCTGGTTAGCATCCTCAGTCTGGTCAGTTTCATGCTCAGGAAGCAAAATCTTGTGAGAGGGTGTGTGGGTGCAAGAGTTTGCCCCCCCCCAAAATCACCAAAATCTTGCCTGTCTTCTTGTGAGATTTTCTTCCTGCACATGTGTAGAAGCCAAATCTTGCTTCGATGTTGCACGCATCAGCACCAGTAGCGGAAGTAAGTTGCAACCCCCACCTGGCAGGTGGGCCTGGGTCTGCACTGTTAGCTTTCTCTGAAATTTATGCTTTTAAGTGATCTTCTTCACTTCCGTTAACAGAGTGTTATCATAGCAGAATTGTGCAACACAATGTATATTGGGCACATAAATACACTCCAGTATAAGCTTATGTGTTTTATTTCTTCTTCTTGATGGAACTTGTTTTATGTTTTCACAAATAACAATTTGACAGCAGAACTGTACTTCTCAAGTAATAACATTTATACACAGTCCTTGTACTTCATTTAGATCCTATCCTAATCCTAAATATTCTGTCTACGAACATTAAATATACATTGCTCAAAAAAATAAAGGGAACACTCAAAGAACACACCCTAGATCTGAATGAATGAAACATACAACTTCTGTACAAAGTTGTATGTGCTGACAGCATGTGAAATTGATTGTCCATCAGTGTTGCTTCCTAAGTGGACAGTTTGATTTTGAAGAAGTTTGATTTACTTGGAATTATATTGTGTCGTTTAAGTGTTCCCTTTATTTTTTTGAGCAATCTGTATCTATCTATCTATCTATCTATCTATCTATCTTCTATCATCTCTATATGTCTGTATGTATGTATGTATGTATGTATGTATCTATCTATCTATCTATCTATCTATCTATCTATCTATCTATCTATCTATGATCTATCATGTCTGTCTATCTATCTATCTATCTATCTCACGTCTATCTCTATCTATCTATCTATCTATCTATCTATGATCTATCAAGGTCTATTTCTATCTATCTATCTATCTATCTATCTATCTATATCATGTTTATCTCTATCTATCTGTCTGTATCATCTATCTATCATCTCTATATTGATCTATCTCTATCATCAATCTATCAGCTATCTATATCTACCTACCTACCTATCGATTGATCTGCCTGCCTGCTTGCCTGCCTGCCTGCCTGCCTGCCTGCCTGCCTGCCTGCCTGCCTGCCTGCCTGCCTGCCTGCCTGCCTATCTATCTATCTATCTATCTATCTATCTATCTATCTATCTATCTATCTATACCATCTAGATCAGTGGTTCTCAACCTGGGGGTCGGTACCCCTTTGGGAGTCGAATGACCATTTCACGGGGGTTGCCTGAGACCCTGGGAAAAGACAAATTTCTCCTGGTATTAGGAACTAAAGCTTCTATTCTGGCATCTTGGAACATATTTACAATCCGACCAATCAGGCGTTTACAGTGGGGGCATCTCTCTGACCTTCCTGCCAATCAGCTGAAAGCTCTGTTGGGAGAATTGGCGCTAGACCTATGGTTGGGGGTCACTACAACTCGAGGAACTGTATTAAGGGGTCGCGGCCTTAGAGAGGTTGAGAACCACTGATCTAGATAGTTTTATCATCTCTATCATTTATCATCTCTTTATCTCTATCTATCATCTATCACCTCTACGTATCATCTATAATCTCTATCTATACTGTTCAAAAAAATAAAGGGAACCCTCAAAGAACCCATCCTAGATCTGAATGAAGGAAATATTCTCATTGAATTCTTTGTTCTGTACAAAGTTGAATGTGCACAACAACATATGAAATTGATTGTCAATCCGTGTTGCTTCCTAAGTGGACAGTTTGATTTCACAGAAGTTTGATTTACTTGGAGTTATATTGTGTTGTTTTAAATGTTCCCTTTATTTATTTTTTTGAGTAGTACATACACTGCTCAAAAATATAAAGGGAACACTTTAACACTTTCCACTTTAATTTTGGTGTGTGACACTAAATCCAGGCGTCCATTGGTTAATAAATTCAACTTCCATTGATGATGTTTGTGTGATCTTGTTGTCAGCACATTCAACTTTGTACAGAACCAAGTATTCAATGAGAATATTTCATTCGTTCCGATCTAGGATGCGTTCTTTGAGTATTCCCTTTATTTTTTGAGCAGTGTATATATATATATATGCCCTCATGAACTCTAACATTAAGAGAATACATCTGCTTTCATGATGCAGATCTACCAACAACCAACATACAAACGAAAGTAATTCTCCCTTCCAACTGCCAAAACCGACTTCTGTATAGACCAGTATGCAAATTAGCTCTCATGTACCATTCTATTCCCCTTTTTCCAGGCTGCGTGTGAACATGCACTAGGCCTCTAAGGGCCTCCGCTACCCCCAAAACACTCCGTGCCCCACTGAACGATTTGTATGTCCATTGAGCAATTGCATTGGGGAAAGCCGAGGGTTGTGGGTCATTATGTATGTATGTATGTATGTATGTATGTATGTATTGGATTTGTATGCCACCCCTGTCCGAGGACTCGGGGATGGGTGGCTCACCACATATCAAAAAACCTAACAATACATCTGGAATCCAATTAATAGGACTAGAAAAACTTTGTAAAAATTCTAATACAATTTAAAAGAAACGTTCGTTACCATTCACTCCGCAGACACACTAAAACACTCGTTGGTCGGGGGGGGGGGGACATCTAATGGCCTCAGGCCTGGTGGCATAAATTGGTCTTTTATGGGAGGCAAGGAGGGTGGGGGGCAGTGCGAAGCTCCGGGGGAAGCCGATTCCAGAAGGCCGGGGCCCCCACAGAGAAGGCTCTTCCTCTGGGCCCCGCCAAGCGACATTGTCTGGTTGGTGGGACCCTGAGGAGGCCGACTCTGGGACCTGACCGGTCGCTGGCAGAAGGTGGTCTCTAGGTAAATGCTCTGAGGTAAATAATAATAATAATAACAACAACAACAATAACTCTGGCATAAGCCAGTGAAAATGGTCCCAGTGGTACTTGGCACACTGGGCACAGTGCCAAAGGATCTCAGTGGATATTTGAAAACCATCGGAATTGACAAAATCTCCATCTGTCAATTGCAAAAGGCCGCTTTACTGGGATCGGCAAACATAATTCGCCGCTACATCACATAGTCCTAGGTGCTTGGGAAGTGCCCGACTGGTGATGAAATACGAAATCCAGCATAGTGATCTCGTTTGCTGAGTTGTATTGACATAATAATAATAATAATAATAATAATAATAATAATAATAATAATAACAACAACAATATTATTATTAATTAGACTTGAATGCCGTTCCTCTCTGAAAACTCGGGAAATTATGTGAGACTCTTCATGGCATTCAACCCCTGATGGACTTAACTTTGATTCTTGGTTTCTTCAGAGAGGCCGAAAGGGCGTTGCCGCGAGCCAGGAGCGAGCCCCCGCCTGCCGCCATGGAGAACGGGATGCAGCTGCTCAACCGGGACGGCCACAGCATCTCCCACAACTCCAAGCGGCACTACCACGACGCCTTCGTCTGCATGAACCGCATGCGGCAACGGGGCCTCCTCTGCGACATCGTGTTGCACGTGGCCGCCAAGGAAATCAAGGCCCATAAGGTGGTGCTGGCCTCCTGCAGCCCCTACTTCCACGCCATGTTCACAAGCAAGTATCTGGGGAGGGGGGGCTGGGAGGGGGGGCGGTCAAATCCCAGCCTAGATCTAACTGAAATTTAGCATCAGATTCGCTTGGATGGGGACCACTGTTCTGTGCACGACCCTTAGAGCGAAACCAAATCAGACTCTTTTATTGATATAAGCACATGTAATGAAAAGCAGATTTTAAACAGCCAAGAAGAAGGGAGTATTTTTTGCTTTAGAGCTAAAGGTCAACAAAACTTGGCCTAGCCTTCATTCCTTAGGTAACAAAGTCCATTCATCATTTAAGCAGATGAATTTTGCTCACCGGAGTCCTGGCAACAATAATAATTAATAATAATTTATTAGATTTGTATGCCGCCTCTCTCCGAAGACTCGGAGCGGCTCACAACAACAATACACAATGTACAAATCTAATGTTAAAAGAACAATTTAAAACCCTTATTATAAAACAATCACACAACCAAACAGACCATACATAAAACCATAATAGCTAGGGGTATATCAGTTTCTCCATGCCTGGCGACATAGGTGGGTCTTCAGGAGCTTTTGAAAGGCAAGGAGGGTGGGGGCAGTCCTAATCTCTGGGGGGAGTTGATTCCAGAGGGCCGGGGCCGCTACAGAGAAGGCTTTTCCCCTGGGTACCGCCAGACGGCATTGTTTAGTCGATGGGACCCAGAGAAGGCCAACTCTGTGGGACCTGATCAGTCGCTGGGATTCGCGCGGCAGAAGACGGTCCTGAAGATCTTCTGGTCCGATGCCATGTAGGGCTTTGTAGATCATAACCAACACTTTGAATTGTGACCGGAAACTGATCGGCAGCCAGTGCAAGCCGCGGAGTGTTGATGAGACATGGGCATATCTAGGAAAGCCCATGATTGCTCTCATCCAGCAGAGAAATTAGTTTTCTTGTGGCCGAATAATGGTTTTAAAGCCTTGTTCAATCACACCCCGGCTCTCATATCTCTTCCCTTGAATTATGTTGAATTTACCAAGATCCTTTGCCTTTATACTGCCTGGAAGTGACATCACACCCCAAAGAAGCTAAGTCAATACACTAATACATTTTACTATGCAACTCCTCTTGCCTTCTGAGCAGTCTCCTCTAGCGAGAATCTATCCACTGATTTCCCACTCTCATGTCTTCCTCATCCTCTGGCTGAAACCACTCTCCCATCATCATAACAGCTCCCTCTAGTGGTTCCTCAGGTTCACTCAGGTCACTTTATGGCTCACTCTCTGCTTCATCTGGCAATCCCCTTGGCCCAGGGTATCCAGAGGGGCCTGGCTTATCCTTCTCTGAATCTGACATGACCTGAGCTGGACAAGGAGCACTCACAACAACCGCCAGAGTCCTTTGCCGTTCTACAACTACGCTTGCATTTATTT
Source organism: Erythrolamprus reginae (assembly GCF_031021105.1). Lineage (NCBI taxonomy): Eukaryota > Metazoa > Chordata > Lepidosauria > Squamata > Dipsadidae > Erythrolamprus > Erythrolamprus reginae. The sequence continues at coordinate 21,912,748 of NC_091957.1, read as the reverse complement.
AATTGGTCACATGTACAGCCCATCTCTCCTCCGAGGACTGGGGCGGTGCAGTGGCTCAGTGGTTAAAACACAGGGCTTGTCGATTGGAAAGTTGGCCGCATGGGTTCAACACCCAAGCGCTACACGATGAAATGAGCGCCCGTCCTCATCTCAGCTCCTGCCAAAGTAGCAATTTGAAAGCGTGCAAATACGAGTAGATAAATGGGTACCACTCTGGTGGGAAAGTAACAGGTCTCCGCCATATTGTGGGCCACATGACCACAGAAATGTCTTTGGACAGGGCTGGCTCTGGGGCCTTGAAGAGTACCCCTAGAGCAGTGAAGGCCTGTTACTGGAATGTTCCAGTAGCGATTTTTGGAATTTGCACACAACGGGTGGGCGGGTGCCTATGACAGCATCAGAGGGTGTACCAGTAGCGCCAAAGATGGCAGGCCTTCCCTGCCCTAGAGTCAGCAACAACTTGTGGAGTAAAATCCACAATTCTTTGTGACTTTCGCCATGAGATTAGATGTCTCTGACCTTGCCAATTTTTTTTGTAAAGCCTGGGGTGGGTGTCGTGTTGATGAATGCTTTGGGTTCATTCTTGGACTCTGTGATTTTATGTTTCTTTTTTTGGGGGGGGGGGGTAATTTTTTTAAAAAAAATTCTTCTCCAATCACATGTACAGAAAAAAAACCCCATTAATTTTAAATTACTTTACAATATATCATTTTTGCAATTTCAGTATACATAGATTAACCAATGCCACCTCCTTACCATTTGACATCTGAACCAAAAAATAATTATTCCAATTCCTTATACAGTGGTACCTCGAGATACGAGTTTAATTCGTTCCGGACCTGGGCTCTTAAGTCGAGCAGCTCTTATCTCGAACGACTTTTCCCCATAGGAATTAATGTAAATAATTTTAATTGGTTCCAGCTCTCAAAAAACTCACAAAGTTAGTCTAAATTATGCAGAAAGACATGTTTTTAATGAAGAAATGTACATGTACATATAAATGAATAATGAAGTTTCTTTCACTTAACTTGTAAACTTTCTTAAACTTTTAAATTTACATATGTTCAACTTCTCTGCCACCCAATCCTGTAGGACAGAGGTCCCCAACCCTTTTTGCACCAGGGACCGGCTTTAAGCGATCAAGAGAGGAATGGGTGAATGAATGGATGGAGGGTGGGAAGGAAGGAAGGAAAGAGGGAAGGGACAGGAACAGAGGAAGGAAGCAAGGAAACTTATGAAAGGGGAGAGTAAGAGAGGAATGAGTGAAGGGAGGGAGGGAGGGAAGAAGGTGGGAAGGAGAAAGAAAAGAAGAAATAGAGGAAGGGAAGGTAAAAGAGAGAAAGAAAAAGAGCAAGAAAGAAAGAAAGGGGGAAGGGACAGGAACAGAGGAAGGAAGCAAGGAAACTTATGAAAGGGGAGAGTAAGAGAGGAATGAGTGAAAGGAGGGAGGGAGGGAAGAAGGTGGGAAGGAGAAAGAAAAGAAGAAATAGAGGAAGGGAAGGTAAAAGAGAGAAAGAAAAAGAGCAAGAAAGAAAGCTGCAAGCACCCCCCCGAGCCCCCCAGGCCGGCTGCAACCTTTTAAAACACGCGCGCCGCTTCGCAGCTGTCTCCTGAAGCCGAACGCGGAAGTTAGCGTTTGGCTTCAGGAGACAGCTCCTTGGCGCTTGTATCTCGAATTTGGGCTTGTAAGTAGAACAAAAATATCTCTCCCCTCCCAGCTCTTATCTCGAGTTGCTCTTAAGTAGAGCAGCTCTTATGTCGGGGTTCCACTGTATAATAAGAAATTTAAAAAAAAAACCAGTTAGCCAATATACATTTTAGGCTGTTAATATTCTTAATCACATCAAATTAATTAGATCATAATGTTTCAATTTTCTCAAAATCTCCTCCATATCAATTTTCATGTATGTTTTAAACCCTCTTCCATAATAAATGCCCTTTAGAATAAAATGTCCCTTAATGTCCTTTTTTTCCCCCCCTCTTGGATTTTATGTTTCTGTGAGATTGTTTTTTCATCGTTTTTAAGGTCCTGAGAGACTCCCTCCTTTCATTAAACTAGAGATATCCAATTCCCTGAAACCATTTTTTAAAATCTATTGGCACAGATGAGATGAGTGAGAGCCGTCAGACGCACGTCACGCTCCACGATATTGATCCACAGGCTCTGGAGCAGCTGGTCCAGTACGCCTACACTGCGGAGATCGTGGTGGGAGAAGGGAACGTCCAGGTAAACGTCCTAGGATCTATCCAGCAAAAAAACCAAACAGTTCTGGGCAATGAGCACTGTCGCTCCGGTCAGATCCCTTAGGGAAGAGAGACCCTCGACTCCCATTTGGTTGAACTGAAGAGTTCTTTCACTAAAAAGAGGTTGGCTATCTGTCTGTCTGTCTGTCTGTCTGTCTGTCTGTCTGTCTGTCTGTCTGTCTGTCTGTCTGTCTATCATCTATCTATCATCTATCTATCTATCTACCATCTTCTCTCTATCCCTATCATCTATCATATTTATCTATCTATCTATTCATCTCTTTTTATTGAGTTATCTATCATCTTGGAATGCTTGGAACAAACTTTCAGCAGACATGGTTGGTAAATCCACAGTCACTGAATTGAAACATGCCTGGGATAAACCTAGATCCATCCTAAGATAAAATACAGTAAATAGTATAAGAGCAGATTAGATGGACCAGGAGGTCTCTTTCTGCAGTCAATCTTCTATGTTTCTATCAGTCTATCATCTATCTATCGATCTATCTCTATCATCTCTCTCTCTCTCTCTCTCTATCTGTCTGTCTGTCATCTCTTTTTATTGAGCTATCATCTCTATCTATTGAGCTATCTATCATCAATCTATTATCTATCTATGTATCATCTCTATCTATTAAGCTATCATCAATCTATCTCTATCTATCTCTATCTCTATCATCTACCTATCATCTCTCTCTCTCTCTCTCTCTCATCTCTGTCTGTCTGTCTGTCTATCTATCTCATCTATCTATTTATCTATCTATCTATCTATCTATCTATCTATCTATCTACCATCTTCTCTCTATCCCTATCATCTATCATATTTATCTATATATCTATCTATTCATCTCTTTTTATTGAGTTATCTATCATCTTGGAATGCTTGGAACAAACTTTCAGCAGACATGGTTGGTAAATCCACAGTCACTGAATTGAAACATGCCTGGGATAAACCTAGATCCATCCTAAGATAAAATACAGGAAATAGTATAAGAGCAGATTAGATGGACCAGGAGGTCTCTTTCTGCAGTCAATCTTCTATGTTTCTATCAGTCTATCATCTATCTATCGATCTATCTCTATCATCTCTCTCTCTATCTGTCTGTCTGTCATCTCTTTTTATTGAGCTATCATCTCTATCTATTGAGCTATCTATCATCAATCTATTATCTATCTATGTATCATCTCTATCTATTAAGCTATCATCAATCTATCTCTATCTATCTCTATCTATCTCTATCATCTACCTATCATCTCTCTCTCTCATCTCTGTCTGTCTGTCTATCTATCTATCTATCTATCTATCTATCTATCTATCTATCTATCTAATCTATCTATCTAATAAATAAATAAATAATAAATAAATAAATAGGGTGGCACCATGCAATGTTATTCAAAGCAAACAGCCAGAATGTTTTAAAGCTACAAAGAGAAGATGGGAAAGAAAGGGGGGGGGGGGGAAACAGGCATATGGTAACCACCTAATCACCTCTGTAGTTTTGCCCAGTGTGAGATCTACATTGTGGATTGTCTGTGGAACTCCTGGCTACAAGAATGCAGCCACAAGTCTCTCTCTCCCCCCCCCCCCCCCCCAAGACATTGCTTCCTGCAGCCAGCCTCCTGCAGCTGAACGGGGTCCGAGACGCCTGCTGCAAGTTTCTCTTGAGCCAGTTGGACCCATCCAACTGTCTGGGCATCCGAGGTTTTGCAGACACCCACTCCTGCAGCGATCTGTTGAAATCAGCACATAAGTACGTCCTGCAACACTTCGTGGATGTCTCCAAGACGGAGGAATTTATGTTGCTGCCTCTCAAACAGGTGAGGGTCTGGGGAGGGAAGGTATCCAGGTGGAGGTAAAAGAATCCCTCATCTCTTTGCTGTCTGTCCCTGTCTGAAGGAGAGGAATTCCCTCTTGGCATTCCAGGTTGAGGGAAAGGGAGCCATTGCTCAGAATTGCCATTTTTTTAAGAAAAATAGTTTTTATTAAAATTTAAACACTGAAAAAAACAATACACACACAAACAAAAGAAAACAGTACATAAAAAATACAAAACAAAATAAAGAAAAACATTAAAATTAAGATATATCTGTCCATTAAACACATGCTCGGAATTGTATTTATCCAAGCCAATTCCATCCTCTCGGATCTATTGCTCAGGATTGTGTTTGTACAAATCAGTTCTATTCTTGGACCTAGGGAGACTCATTCCTCAGAGCTGTCCTCATTGAGGTCAACACAATCTTCTTGGATCCAGGGAAACCCACTACTCACATCTGTCTTGGTCCAAGCCAACTCCATCCTCTCGGATCCAGGGCGAACCATTGGTCGGAATTGTCTTTATCAAAGCCAATTCTCTCCTCTCAATTCCAGGTCGACCTAATTGTTCAGACTTTGTTCAGGTCAATTCCATCCTTGGATCCGGAGAGTCTCGTTGCTCAGGATTGTCCTCATTGAAGTCAATGCAATCTTCTTGGATCCAGGGAAACCCACTACTCAGAACTGTCTTGGCTGAAGCCAATTCTCTCCTCTCGGTTCCAGGTTGAACCATTGCTCGGAATTGTCTTTAGCCAAGCCAATTCTCTACTGTTGGTTCCAGAGTGACCCATTGGTCATAATTGTCTTTCTCCAATTTAATTCCGTTCTCTCAGATCCAGGTTGACCTGTTCTCCAAAATTGTCTTTATGCGAGCCAGTTCCTCCCGGTGAGACCCGAATTTCCAAATATCCCTTTCCTTCCTCCTGTGGGCAGGTGTTAGATCTGATCTCCAGCGACAGCCTCAATGTGCCTTCGGAAGAGGAAGTTTACCGAGCCGTCTTGAGCTGGGTGAAGCATGATGTGGACAGCAGGAAGCAGAATATTCCCCGAGTACGTTGCTTTCCAAGATAAATCGTAAGCCTTCGGTGAAATTCTGGCTGCTCCAGAATTATCTCCTGAGCCTCGCACGCTCCTCGTCACTTATGACGGAGGGTCTCTCCTTATACCAATGTGGGTTTTGTTTCTTGAAGGGTTCCCACCATCGCCATTCCCCAAATGCTGATTTTTTAAAAATGCAGTGGTACCTGTACTTACGAACTTAATTTGTTCCGTGACCAGGTTCTTAAGTAGGAACGTTTGTAAGAAGAAGCAATTTTTCCCCATAAGAATCAATATAAAAGCAAATAATGCGTGCGATTGGGGAAACCACAGGGAGGGTGGAGGCCCTGTTTCCTCCCAGGAGATTCCTAGAGAGGCCCCACGGAGGCTTCTCCCCACCTTTTCCAGCCCTGTTTCCTCCCAGGAGATTCCTAAAGAGGCACCATGGAGGCTTCTCACCTTTTCTGGCTGTTTCCTCCCAGGAGATTCCTAGAGAAGCCCCACGGAGGCTTCTCCCCACCTTTTCTGGTTAAAGTTTCAGAAGCTCAGGTTTCTAAGTGGAAAAGGGTTCTTGAGAAGGGTCAAAAAAATCTTGAACACCCAGTCCTTATCTAGAAAAGTTCATAAGTAGAGGTGTTTGTAGGTAGAGATACCAGTGTATACCTTTTTGCCTCTCCTGTTTGGATCGATCTAGTCCCTTTCTGGATTTTTAACTTCCTTTTTCAGCTCATGAAATGCGTCCGTCTTCCTTTGCTCAGCCGGGATTTCCTGATGAGCAACGTGGACACCGAACTTCTGGTCCGGCATCATTCGGAGTGCAAAGATTTGCTGATCGAAGCCCTCAAGTACCACTTGATGCCCGAGCAGAGAGCGGTCCTGAGCAACAGCCGGACACGCCCACGGCGCTGCGAGGGGGCCAGCATGGTGCTCTTTGCTGTGGGTAAGGCCTGGATGAAAGTGCAGGGCATGAAAAAGGGGAGGGAGGGAAGAAGGAAGGAAGGAAGGAAGGAGGCAGAGGGGGGTAAGGAAGGAGAGGAGAAAGAACAAGAAAAGCTAGGAAGGAAAAGAAAAGAGGTAGAGGGACGGAGGGACGGGGGGATGAAGGAAGGATAGGAGGTGGAAGGAAGGCAGGAAAGAAGACAGGAAGAAGGGCAGGAAAAAAGGAAAAGAAAAGAGGTGGAGGGAAGGAGGAAGGAAGGAAAGAAGGTAGAGGGAGGGAAGGAAGGGAGGAGAGCAGGAAGAGGGTAGGAAGAAAAAGAAGAGATGGAGAGGAGGAAGAGGAAGAAAGGGTAGGAAGGAAAAGAAAACGGAGAAGGAGGGGAGAAGGAAAGAAGGTGGGGGGAGTGAGGGAAGGATATGAAGAAGAGGAAGAAAGGGTAAGAAGGAAAAGAGGGAGAGGGAAGGAGGGAGGGAAGGGTGGAGAGGAGGAAGAGCAAGAAAGGGTAGGAAGGAAAAGAAAAGAGGTGGAGGGAGGAAAAGAGGGAGATGAGGAAGAAGAAGAGAAGGGAGGAAGGAAAAGAAAAGATGTAGAGGGAGGGAGGAGGGAAGGAAAGCCCTGATATTTATTAAAAAGAAATCTTCTCTACAATTTTTGGCTGGGGAATTTTGGGAATTGACCTCCCAGAATCCCCCAGTCCACCCCTCTGAAAGTTGCCAAGCCTTGATCACTCCACTAATCTGGTTGTGTGCATTGTGGGGAAAACAACTAGTGTGATATATTACTTCCAGCAACTTTTCCCCAAGATGACAGCTAATGTCGAACCTGAACAAATCCAGTCCCATCCTAACAAAAACTGTTGTATTTTCTCTCTCTCTCTCTCTCTTCTCCTGCACCCTTCTCTCTTTCTCTCCTGCAGGCGGAGGCAGCCTTTTTGCCATCCATGGGGATTGCGAAGCCTACGACACGCGGACGGACCGTTGGCACATGGTCGCTTCCATGTCCACCCGCCGGGCCAGGGTGGGGGTGGCGGCGATTGGGAACAAGCTGTATGCCGTGGGAGGGTAAGGAGGACTTCCTCTCGACTCCCCCCGCCAAAGAATAATTAGCCGCCATGATCCTAGAGTGGCTCATTTTTAGATATTTGGGTGGAATACCCTGGGGTCGGGGCACTGACGGTTTCCCCCTCTTCGGCACTACTGGTGCACCCTCAAAGGCCGTTGTGGGCGCATGCATGCCCATCAGCACAACATTCAGCTTCCGCGCATGTGCAGCAAGCAAAATGTCATGTGAGGACGCGTGAGCAAGATTTAGGCAATTTTTGCCAATATTTTTGCCTATGCACCGAAGCAAAAACCCACCAAAAATCGCCTAAATCTCGCTCACAGAAACCAAATCTTGCGCAGGGGTGAAGAGCTACGTGCGCTTCCCAGATTTCCCTACCGGGACGGCGCACCAGGTAGCATAACCTAGAACCCATTATCCGCCCCGAGTTCTCGGAGAGGGGCAGCATACAAATCTAATAAATTATTATTATTATGTCAATGCAACTCAACAAATGAGATCACTATGCTGGATTTCATATTTCATCACCAGTCAGGTGCTTCTCAAGCTCCTAGGACTGCGTGATGTAATGGCGAATTATGTTTGCCGATCCTAGTAAAGCGGCCTTTTGCAATTGACAGAGGGAGATTTTGTCAATTCCGATGGTTTTCAAATGTCCGCTGAGATCCTTTGACACTGCGCCCAGCGTGCCAAGTACCACTGGGACCACTTTCACTGGCTTGTGCCAGAGTCATTGTAGCTCGATTTTTAGATCTTCGTATTTCACTAATTTCTCTAGCTGCTTCTCCTCAATTCTGCTGTCCCCTGGGATTGCGATGTCCATGATCCATAGTTTCTTTTTCTCCACAATCAGGATGTCTGGTGTGTTATGCTTCAGAATTCGGTCAGTCTGAAGTTGGAAGTCCCACAGTAGTTTTGATGATGATGATGATGATGATTATTATTATTATTATTATTATTACTGGGTGGGTGGGAGGTGAGTGAGGGGATGAGGAAGATGGAGGGAAGAAGATTTTTTAAAGAAAAATGTGGCGCCAAGCTACAGTGATAGGAAGCGCCCAGGGATGGGTTCTGGAGGAGGCATACAGAGGTCTCCTGGGTGTCTAAGAGATCATCTAGCAGGGCTTCTTGGAAGAGCGTTCCAAATACAGCGTATTTGGACACTTTCCCACTTATTATTGGGAAGCACAGAGAGAGAGAGAGAAGGGGATGAACCAAGGAAGAGTCATAGTGGGTGGGCTTCGAAGATTTTATCAAGGGGTCCTCTGGGTGAGTATAGTGGGCATGGCCTAGTCCAGTAGCAGGTTGCTACTAGTATGGTAAAGGATGGCGCACTGATAGCAGCCTCAGTTAGCTCCGTTAACTTAGAGAAGAAGGAGAGGGAGGAAAGAAGGGAGGAAGGAATAGATAAATAGACAGGCAGGCAAACAAACAGACAGACAGAAACATGGATGTATAGATTTACAATCCCCATAGCAAATTAGGTATCACTAGCATACCACCTGTGAACTCAGTGAATAAAACCAGGGGCTTCGTAACTACATATATTTTAGCAAGGGTCTGCCAGTAAGCCTTGTGGCCATGAGTTCCACGAAACCTTTGAACTGCTGTGGAAAGACATACTTTCCCATCTTAAGACCAAAAGGAAGCGAATCTTTGCCCGCAGCAGAGGGCAGCACTTGCTTGCCCAATCTGGGCTGATTTCCGAGGAGGCTGAAGAGCCCGGAAGAGCCGGACGGCAGGAGATCAAGGGGAAAGTCAACAAAACGGAGGCAGAGCCGGCCAGGCCGAAGGGCAGCCAAGAGAAGGTTGGGTGCAGAGGCCACCACGAGTCGACCCTAACTTGGCAGGGCCCGTCCATTTTTTTCTTAGAGGAAAACATCTCCAGGTTTTCTAATTTTCAGTTTACCTTTACCTGATTCTCCTCCGAAGTTTAGCTACTCTGTGGTCGTTCTTAGTCTTTTTCTTTTTTTTTAATGGATCTCTTTCCCCCCCTCCCTGCTCCTCCCTTTCTCCCTCTCCTCTCTCCCTGTCATTCTCCCTTCCCCCTCTCCCTCCCCTTCTGCCCCTCATTCTCCCTCCCTCTCTCTCACTCTCCCCTCCCTTTCTCACTCTCTCTGTCTCTCTCTCCCTTCCCCACTCTCCTCTCTCTCTCCCTGTCCTACTCCTGTCTCCCTCTCTTTCTCCCTGTCCTTCCCTCTCCTCTCCCTGTCCCCCCCTCCCTATCTCTCCCACTCTCCCTTCTCTCTTTTCTCTCTCTCTATCCCTCTCTCTCCTCTATATCTCTCCCCTCTCCCTCTCATTCTCTTTTCTCTCTATCCCTCCCTCCCCCTCTCCTCTATCGCTCTCCTCTCACTCTCATTCTCTCTTCTCTCTCTCTCTCTATCCCTCCCTCTCTCACATCAATCTCTCTCCTCTTTCACTCTTCTCTCTCTCTCTATCCCTCCCTCCCTCTATCTCTCTCCTCTCTCACTCTTGTTCTCTCTTCTCTCTTTGTCCCTTTCTTTCTCTCTCCCTCTTCAGCTATGATGGAACATCTGACTTGGCCACCGTTGAGTCCTATGACCCCGTCACCAACTCGTGGCAGACCGAGGTCTCCATGGGGACCCGACGGAGCTGCCTTGGGGTGGCAGCCCTGCACGGCCTCCTCTACGCTGCTGGGGGCTACGATGGAGCTTCGTGTCTAAACAGGTAAAGGGGTCCTTCAATACGGTACCTTCCCCCTCCAAAAGAGGATGGAAATTTAGGTGCGTCTTATACTCCAAATGTACACTGCTCCAAAAAAAATAAAGGGAACACTTAAACAACACAAAATAACTCCAAGTAAATCAAATTTCTGTGAAATCAAACTGTCCACTTACTGATTGACAATCAACTTCACCTGCTGTTTGTGCACATTCAACTTTGTAGAGAACAAAGTATTCAATGAGAATATTTCGTTCATTGAGATCTGGATGTGTTTTTGAGTGATCCCTTTATTTTTTTTTTAGCAGTATACACACACACACATACATTTATATATGTAAGTATATATATATACACACACACATATAGATATATGTTAAAAAATACAAAAGGTTATATGTTGGATATACAGTGATACCTTGTCTTGCGAACTTAATTCGTTCCAGGACGAGGTTCTTAAGGTGAAAAGTTCGTAAGACGAAACAATGTTTCCCATAGGAATCAATGGAAAAGCGATTAATGCGTGCAAGCCCAAAATTCACCCCTTTTGCCAGCCGAAGTGCCCGTTTTCACGCTGGTGGGATTCCCCTGAGGCTCCCCTCTCCATGGGAAACCACACCTCCAGATTTTGCGATACTGCAGGGGAATCCCAACAGGGGAATCCCACCAGTGCAAAAACGTGCGCTTCGGCTGGCAACGGAAGTCTGGAGGTGGAGCATCCCAGCGGTGGTGGCAGGTTCGTAAGGTGAAAATAGTTCGTAAGGGGCAAAAAAATCTTAAACCCAGGGTTCGTATCTCGAAAAGTTTGTATGACGAGGGGTTCGTAAGACAAGGTTTCACTGTATATATGTTAAAAAATATGAAAGGTTATATGTCGGATTCCTCTTTTTTAGTTTAGTTTTGTTTTCCTCATTAACGGAAAACTGAAAAGTTTATTTAAAAAGTAATTGAAGGCGATACGATCAGATACATGTGTAATATTAGCTTTTGATTATTCAGCAATTTGGGAGGTTTTTTCCCCTTCTTTCTCTTTTTTTAAAGTATAAAAGAAACTTTGGGAAAGTTTGTTTTTAAAGCCCTTGAGTTCTTAAAGAAACAAAATCAATCAGTTAAAGAGAAGGGGGGGGGGGGGTTAAAGAAAATTCTGCTTTAAAACAAGTCATAGATCTTTCAGCCGGATCATAAATTGGATCCGACCCCCCCTCCCTAAACATTCTCCCTCCTTTTTTAATCGTTTGCCTTTTGAAAATGCTTCGCTCCTGAGAGCTATTGATTCTGCTGCTTTCTCTTGATATGTCCCAGTGCTGAAAGATATGACCCTCTTACCGGGACTTGGGCGAGTATCACGGCTATGAGCACCAGAAGGAGATACGTCCGCATAGCAACCTTAGGTAAGGCCAGCCTTTCCCCAAAACAACTCCGGTTTTTTTAAGGATGCAAGAGGTTGTAGGATTCACGGGGCTTGGGAACCTTCAAATTGCAACAATTTATATATTTTTATATTTATATATTTTTATATTTATATATTTTTATATTTATAAATGGAGGCAACAGCCATCATGATCCCCGGAACATTTAAAATTTATTTAAAACTACTAAAATTACATAGCTTTCGTTAGTCCTCTACTAACTTCATCAGAGTATTAAAATACAGGAGGGAAGGAAGGGTGTGGGCCTATGACACAGGCAATGAGCAAATTGAGCAGCGTTACATAAGATCAGCTATGTCTTCAACGGGGATCTTAATACTCTGACGAAGTTAGGGTACTAACGAAAACTAAGCAATTTCAGTAGTTTTAAATGAATTTTAAACGTTCTGGAGGTCGCGATGGCTGTTGTCTCTTCATTTATAAATATACCTGGAACTCGCATTTTTAGGACAATTCTTGATATTGATATTTATATTTATATATGAAGAGGCAACAGCCATCACGATCTCTGGAACATTTTAAATTTATTTAAAACTACTAAAATTACTTAGCTTTCATTCATCCTCTACTAACTTCATCAGAGTATTACAAGGGTGTGGGCCTATGACGTGGGCAATGAGCAAATTGAGCAGCATTATGTAAGATCAACTATGTCTTCAATGGGGATTTTAATACTCTGACGAAGTTAGTAGAGGGCTAACGAAAGCTAAGTAATTTCAGTTTTCAATAAAGATCGCGATGGCTGTTGCCTCTTCATTTGTAAATATACTTGGAACTCGTATTTTTAGGACAATTCTTGATATTTATATTGATATAAATATAAATATTTATATAAATATAAATACCTACGGGACCGCCTTCCGCCACACAAATCCTAGCGGCCAATTAGGTCCCACAGAGTTGGCCTTCTCCTGGTCCTGTCGACTAAACAATGTCGTCTGGTGGGACCTAGGGGGAAGAGCCTTCTCTGTGGCCCCGGCCCTCTGGAATCAACTCGCCCCAGAGATTCGTACTGCCCCCACCCTCCTTGCCTTCCACAAGACTCTGAAGACCCATTTATGTCGCCAGGCATGGGGGAATTAATGTACCCCCTTTTGACTAGTAAGATTTGAGTATGGTGATGGTGTAGTATTGATTGTTTTAAATGATGTTGGGTTTAATTATAGTTTTAAACATTAGAGTTGTACTGTATTGTTACTGTTGTTGTGAGCCGCCCCAGGTCCTCGGAGAGGGACGACATACAAATCTAATAAATAAATAAATTGTTGTTGTTGTTGTTGTTGTTGTTATTATTATTATTATTATTATGTGCCGCCGCCCCTCTCCTGATGCACTCAGGGCGGCGTACAACAATTAAGTCAAATACAAAAGTTAAAATCCCAATATTAAAAAACATTCATCCATCCATCATTCATACTACTGTCCGGAGCAGAATTTTGTCACTTAACGGCCCCAGGCCTGCCGGCACAGCCATGTTTGTTTTTAAAGCTTTTTGGAAAGCCAGGAGGGTGGGGATGGTGTGAATCTCTGGGAGGGGATTGATTCCAGAGGACCGAAGCCACTACTGAGAAGGCCCTCCCCCGCAGTCCCGCTAGTCCTCGCTTGGCTGACAGTCCCAATTGTGGTCATAAATCAAGCACTTCCTGGAGACAAACACTCTGGATGGTAGGCCACTGGGTGATCTATTACAAGTTGCTTTCCCCTCCTCTTCCTCCTTCTTCTCCCGCCTTCTTCCTCTTCTCCATCACAGATGGCAACCTCTACGCTGTTGGAGGATACGATAGCTCATCACACTTGGCAACGGTGGAGAAGTACGAACCGCAGGTAAAGTGGGGGAAGGCAAAATGTGGGCCAGGATTCTCACACAGCCCCTTCTTCTGTTCCGGTGGCACGAGCCCCAAGGCAGAGGTGGAGAGTTGGGAGTAGAAGAGGAGGTACAGGTAGCCCTCAACATCCATTTAGTGGCTGTTCGAAGTTAGAACGGTGTTGGAAAATGTGTGACTTTGTTAAGGAGTGTGCAGAGTAATCTCTTGAGTTATTAAGGATGCACATACACAGAGGAAGCGTGAAGTTCTAGCAGATGTCCAGCTGAATTTTGGGGGGGAAGCTGAGAGTTGGGTGTTTTTTTTTTAAACCTCTCCTTTCTCTCTTCTCTGCCAGATCAACACCTGGACACCAATTGCCAACATGCTGAGCCGCCGTAGTAGCGCAGGCGTGGCCGTCCTGGAAGGGATGCTGTACGTGGCCGGTGGGAATGATGGGACCAGCTGCCTTAACTCAGTGGAGCGCTACAATCCCAAGACCAACACGTGGGAAAGCGTGGCGCCCATGAACATCCGTAGGTAGGGAGCAGTGCCCAAAAGATCGCGGTATCTCAACCAGTAATGGGCCGCTACCAGAATGGTCAGGTGCTCTGCTCCGGTCGTGATTTCACATGCGCCCCGTGTGAGATTTGGCTTCTGCACCTGTGCAGCAAGCGAAATCTTGCATGAAGACGCTCACGCAAGCGAGATTTCGGCAATTTTCAACCAAAAATGGCTGAAATCTCGCTCTTGCGTGAAATTTCACTTGCTGTGCATGTGCAGAAGCTGTATCTTGTGCCGATAGCTGCATGTATGCCCACGGACATGTATACGCCTGCGATGGCCTCGGAGGGCACGCCAGGAGCACCGAAGAGGAGGAAACTATCAGTGATGCCAACAATCCAGTTATTATCTCTGCTTCCCATCAGATCTGGTCCTCTTAAATGTTGAAAGCGAGATCTCAAAAGCTGAAGCCCATCCCTTTAGTGCAGTGCTTCTCAAATAGTAGGCCAGGTCCCTCCTAGGGGGGCACAAAGCAATGCCGGGAGGAGGCACATGACCCCGGAAATGTGCTTTTTTTTTGGTCGCAGGGGGTAGGGATTTTTTTTTGTACTGAACAATAGCACACAACAGTGCAGATAACAAACCCTTAAGAGACAGCAGGAAAAATATTGAACAGGAATGAAAAGAAAGGAGGAGAGAGACGGAGATCACGAGACTAACTTAGGTCTCCCAGAAAGTAAGACGAGGAAATGGGACGAAGCATATATAGCACTTGGCTTCGCTATGACTGTGGTGGGAGACGAGGAAAGACCAGTATGTTTACCGTGTCTAAAAATGTTGGCAGTGGACAGCATGAAAGCCAAATAAATTTAGGCATCACTTAAAGACATTACACCCCAATCAGGCTGATAAGTCGATTGGAGTTTTTTCAGCGAAAATGTGCCGAATATTACAAACAATCGTCCCAGCGGAGAGTTCGGGGAGGGGGTGCGCAAAATGTTTACTTCCTCCTGGAAGGGGGACGTAACCGAAAATAATTGAGAAGCACTGTGTTAGCAGAAGGGAGTCAGGAAACATTTTTACTGAGCAAGATTGCCGCCATCAAAGGGCTTACTCCTGGCTAGCTATCTTGTGCCGGCATTTTGCATTGGCCTGTTACAACCTATGGAATTTTAATAATGCCACAGAAAATATAAATGGATTCAGGGGAAAACATTCTTGCTTTGGCGAGACAGGAATGGAAGAAAATCAAGATTCGGCTCCAAACACATTCGAATTTAGAACCTCCTCTCTCCCCATGTGGCATACTAGAGAGCCAATTTGATCTAGTGTAGCCATGGCTAACCTTTTCGTTGCCACATGCCCAAAGAATGCGCGTGTGCGTGCCAGCACCCATAATACAATGCTTGTGTGACACCCCCATGCACACCCAGTTCCCTACACATGTGTGCATAACGGCCCCATGCTCCCCTGCACATGCACACATGACCCCCGTGCTTCCTTGCCCCTCCCCACATATCTGCGTGTGACCTGCCCCCATACCCCATTTTAGGCCTAGTAGGCCTCTCTGCAGTCTCCTGGGAGGAAAAACAGACCTTGAGGGGGAGAACGTGCCAAGCTTCCCCACCGTGCCCGTTTGGGCCTAGTAGGCCTCCCTGCAGCCTCCTGGGAGCAAAAACAGGCCGTGGGGGAAGGATGTTACGGGCCCACCCCCGTGCCCCTTTTGGGCCTGTTTATTTATTTATTAGATTTCTATGCTGCTCTTCTCGAGGTGATTCAGGGTGGCGTACAACATTAAATATACCAATATATAAGAAATCTAATAACTATAGAACACGAAAAATTACTAGCAGGCCTCTCTGCAGCCTCCTGGGAATAAAAACAGGACATGGGGGAAGGATGTTACGTGCCCATCGCCGTGCCCGTTTTGGGCCTAGTAGGCTTCTCTGCAGCCTCCTGGGAGCAAAAACGGCATGGGGGAAGGATGTTACATGCCCGCCCCCGTGCCCCTTTTGGGCCTAGTAGGCCTTTCTGCAGCCTCCTGGGATCAAAAACAGGCCATGGGTGAAGGATGTTATGTGCCCACCCCCGTGCCCCTTTTGGGCCTAGTAGGCCTCTCTGCAGCCTCCTGGAAGCAAAAACAAGGCGTTGGGGAGGGATGTTACATGTCCACCCCTGGGCCTAGTAGACCTCTCTGCAGCCTCCTGGGAGCAAAAACAGGCTGTGGGGGAAGGATGTTATGTGCCCACCCCTGTGCCCCTTTGGGGCCTAGTAGGCCTCTCTGCAGCCTCCTGGGAGTAAAAACAGGCCGTATGGGAAGGATGTTACGTGCCCACCCCTGGGCCTGTTTTGGGCCTAGTAGGCCTCTCTGCAGCTTCCTGGGAGCAAAAACAAGCTGTGGGAAGAGGACGCACGCATGTGCATCTCCATTTTTCCAACTGGGATTGCGTACCAGACTGTCCATGCAGCAGCCCACTACTGGTTAGAAGCTCCAGCTGCTAGAGTTCAGCTATAGCCAGATGTTCTCCTGCTTGAGGGAACTCTAAAGTCACTTCCATTCTATCTTCTTTTTAGGAGCACCCATGACTTGGTGGCCATGGAAGGCTGGCTGTATGCGGTGGGTGGGAATGACGGCAGCTCCAGCCTCAACTCCATCGAGAAGTACAACCCGCGGACCAACAAGTGGGTGGCGGCCTCATGCATGTTCACCCGGCGCAGCAGCGTGGGGGTGGCCGTGCTGGAACTCCTCAACTTCCCGCCCCCGTCTTCGCCCACCCTCTCGGTCTCCTCGACGAGTCTTTGACGAAGGACCCTGCCGTCCCCCTCCTCGCCTGGACTGCAGCGTCTGCCGGAGTGCCAAGCCGGCTTGGTCCGGCCCCTCCGGAAGCCGATCTCTGTGAAGGGGGGTGCTGCATCTGGAGACTTTCCCAGGGTCCACGGTCGGTCGGCTCAGCTCCAAGAGGGGACGTCTCCTTAAAACCGCCAACTTAGAGAAGACGACAACCGAAACCCAGAATTTTCTGTGCGTCCATCGTTGATCTCATCGCAACTTAGACCGAAGCGGCCTGGTTCTTGTAGACCGGACCTCAACGCAACCTTCCGAATTACACGATTTGGATGTCAGATTGCCGGATCCATCTCATGCAAGGGACTGAAATTGTTAAGGGCAAAATCCCAAGGTACCGCCGCAAGCTAAACCGACGAAGCCAACCGTGGAGTTATCCACCTAGGCTCCGTGTGCCAACTGCAGAACCTTAAGCTGTGAACATCCCGATTAGCCAAAAAAACCTTCTTACCAAACCTAACAGTATACGGTTTAAGCTGTGTGGGCGAAAGGAGCCCTTTCGCCTCAATGTCTAGCGAAAGGATGCCTTAACACGAAACCCAGGGCTGAGACAATCCACAGAGTCCTCTCCATGTTCTCCCCATCTGTAGGCTATCAATTCAGACATCCTCCTAGTATATATCTTTCCCGACACGTCATGTTTGGAGCTGTCTCCACACGGGTTGGCTTAGCTCTTCGTCTTGAACTGGGAAGAATTTGGTCAAAGTTGTTTGATGATTTTGGCGGGGGAGAGTGGACTCCGTGGAGTGGATTTTATGGGCCCGAGTTGCGCCAGTAGCATTATTCCTTATCTGCTCGCCTCAAGTTTCCCCTCGTGTTGTTGGGCGTGCCAACAATTGGAGGGAGGGGGCTTTTTAATTTATTTGCTCACCTTTGCCAGCCAATTGGCTCCCTGCCTGCCTACCTGCCTTCTCCCTATTTATTCCCTTATTTATTTATTTATACCGGAGGGTTTCGCGGGATAGAAAACAGCAGGGAGGCGCTTTGTTAATCTACTGCGAAGCCAAAATTGTGGCCGCGATCGACTGGAAAGGGAAACTTTTGTGGGGGAAATATTCCTGGTGGCCTAATCGTAGCCTTCCTTTTGAATGGACCAACTCGGCGTTGTACATCTCATCTTTTTCGGCACCGCAAACGGGCCGGACTTTTTTTTTTTCTTCCAGAGCCTTGTCCCAACAATTCCTGTCTTTAAAAAAATGTCTAATTTCAGAGTATTATTCCTGTCACACTCGTTCCTGGAAGGGAGTGTGGAACCTACATAATATTACACTGCATTACATGGATTTTGTTCTCAATGCACTAAGAAGAAGGCGTTCGAAAAGAAATAATTCTCGTGGAGAGTAGCATGGCGGCACTTAATTTCGGAAGGCTTGTTTTGAAAGCAAGAAAATGCACTACGTTTGAGGAGTGGCTTTGAAAAACTGCCAGTTCTTGTACCTCTCACTTTGGATGGGGTTCGGACTACAAAGCCCAGCTTGGATGCTAGGTAGCCTGCCGTGGAAAAAAATTGGGTGGGGAGAGAGCGCGAGAGAGGAAAGGAAGTTGCTTGAAGATAGATGCCGCTGCCTATGGATGATCTCCCTTTGTCTTTGCCATTTTGGATGCAAAAAGTGAGAATTTTGTGGGAGAGGCTTATGACGTCTTGTAAGTCAGCCAATGCTTCTTGTTGGCTTTATTCTACCAGTTACCACTTTGCAGCATTTTTTGGGTTTTGTTTTGTTTGTATGTTGGGTTTATTTATATTGTCACTGGTTTTAGTCTGCAACAATGCTGGATGCGGTTTGGGGGGTAAGTTGAACTGAACATCCAAATCGCAAGCTTTGGAGATGCCTTGTTCAAATTTGCTTCGAATTGGCCCCAGGTTTGGGGAGAATTTGGGGTCAGAAGTGGGTTTTATGTATCTAGCCACGATTAAACCTGTTCTTCTGTTATCTGCTTTATGAACCACGATCGGTCAATTTCCCCAGCTGGTTAAGCCACAATCAAACAGACTTTGTCAAATGCTTGGTGCCATATTTTGTTAGCAAACCGCAGTTATGGGTCCAGTTCTTCTTCAATATTCCAGCCAGTATGTCCGCGGCTGGGAATTCTGGGCCTTGAAGTCCACACATCCTACAGCTCATATAAGCCATGATTTGAAGAACGAAAAACAACAACAAACAAACCATGGCCTGCTTGCCACCAAGGGTGAATCCAAAGGGCAACTTGACTGGGCTTCTCTGTATCCATGATTTAGATTTATAAGCATCGTGGCTTAGCTTCGAAGGCGTTTTTGCAAAAAGACCTTTTTCCAACAGACAATACCCGTAAATCTGTATTTCTTCGCTCGTCTGGCATTGTGCTCGGCCTTCAACTCAGAAACATAGTTTTGCAAACCCTGCGTGCTGTAACGGGGTGGGATCAGGGTTTGATCAGCTGCGTTCATTTGGGGAAAATTTCTTTTCACAGTGTTTTGTTTTTTTAGAAGTGCCTTCGATTTGCTTTTTGGGTCCTTCATTGGGGTCATGTTGCAAAGACTGTGGGTCCTTCTTATCGGTTTGTGCCAGGGGTAGAAAATATTCCCATTGGAAGATGTCGATAAAAAATCCTTTTCATGCCTTTAAGCTCTTACAGCGGTGTTTGGTCACTTTAAGACATGTGGACTTCAACTCCCAGGATTCATAGCTGGCTGGGGAATTCTGGGAGTTGAAGTCCACAAGTCTTAAATGTTGCCAAGTTTGGGGAGCCCTGGCCCAAGAGATTGGTGCGTTGCATCCCTTGTTTTGCTATAGGGTTTCGTTGGCATCTTTGCTACTCGGAAGAGAAATACTACAACCCTCACTGTCAGGTTGGAACGCAAGCAAAGATGCTTGGCTTTGCAACGACGGAGGATAAGGTAGCCTTTAACCACGAAGGAAATGGCGGTGTTTATCCTCATTGAAGCCCTTTTCGCTCGCTTCCTTGCTTTCCTCCCACCCACCGACCAGTATCGGGTTCCTACCTGGACGGAGGGGGAAACGGCGTTCCGGTAGCTGAAAATGGGCGTGTGCGCACATCAGAGCGAGATTTGGCTTCTGCGCATGCGCCAGAAGCAAAATCTTGCAAGAGGATGCGCGAGAGAGATTTTGACAATTTTTTGTTTCCATGCATGTGTGGAAGCAAAAAAAATTGTGTGCCTGCGCATCTCGCAAGGCTTGCTTCCTGCACATGCGCCGAAGCCAAATCTCGCTACGACACATGCGCGCACCCCACTGGTCACCCGGAGCTTCTTGTTCAACCTGCCCCAGACCCTTAATTTATTTCAAAACTAGCTTTCAACGTCCCGCCTGAATTACACTACAGGTACTCCCCAATTTAGGAGACTATACTTGAGCCTGGCATTAAACAGGTCTCTTTTTTCCTCCAACTTTTTGCAGCCATTTTTTTACCCGTGGCTGATTTTTTTATTTTTATTTTTTGCTGGAAGTCACAAGGAAAGAATGGAAATTGCCAAATAGAAAATTAAAAAACACCACCGAAAATGATGGATCAGATGAGTTTTGGGATGTTGCAAATGGCCAGTTGCGAAGCATGGAAGGGAGGGAGAAAGGGAGGAGGGAAGGAAGGAAGGAATCAATCCCATCTTCCTTGTTGCTCCAGAGCTCCTACTGAAGTACAAACTCTAATCTATCCATGGTGCAAAATCCCAAACATATTCCCCCTAGGTTGGAGATGCCTTGAGGAGGAGGGGTATACAGTATATGTTTTAATTTATCTGTATATGTGCCGGGTTTATTTATGTGCCGTTCAAAACGTCCATTTTATTTTGTGTTTTTCAATTTTTGCACTTTAAAGAAGGGGTGGGGTGGGGAGCAGAACCATGAGCAATACAAAAGCCAGTGTGTAAAATAAAATAATTTAAAAATAAAAATTAGATTTTTTTTCCTTCACTCTCTGACTCATTCTCAGTTTTATTTATTTATTTGTTTTTTTCGAACGGGTCCAAAGACTGAGATTGTGATCACGCTGCAAGAAGCGCTGGTGAGACCACATTTGGAATACAGTGTCCAGTTCTGGAGACCTCACCTACAAAAAGAGATGGATCAAATTGAACAGGTCCAAAGACGGGCAACAAAAATGGTGGAAGGTCTGAAGCATCAAACATACCAGGAAAGACTTCATGAAGTCTGTCTGTATAGTCTGGAGGACAGAAGGGAAAGGGGGGACATGATCAAAACATTTAAATAGGTTAAAGGGTTAAATAAGGTTCAGGAGGGAAGTGTTTTTAATAGGAAAGTGAACACAAGAACAAGGGGCCACAATCTGAGGTGACTTGGGGGAAAGATCAGAAGCAACGTGAGGAAATATTATTTTACTGAAAGTAGTAGATGTTTGGAACAAATGTCCAGCAGACGTGGTTGGGAAATTCACAGTAACTGAATGTAAACATGCCTGAGATAAACAGATCCACCCTAAGATAAAATACAGGAAATAGTATAAGGGCAGACTAGATGGACCAGGAAGTCTTTTTCTGCCATCAATCATCTATGTTTTAAACCTACCCTGAGTTTGACCCTAGAGGTTGCTATAAAGGTAATTGCTTCCAAGCCAATGGGACCCGGTCCAAAAATGGAATCTATCTTTTCAGAACAGTAAGCGCGGAATTGGCGACCCTGGCTGGTTGCCTGTCAGAATTCCTTGCTGGAAGAAAGATCTCGGAGGTCAGGCAAGAATTTCAGCTACTTCTAAAAGGGCTAATTTTATACAGGTAATCCTCAACGGCCACTGTCCAGCCCATAATATATGTCAATCAATCAATCAATTTATGACAGTCTTGAACCAGAACAAATAAAAATATACAATTAAAAATTCTAGTGTAAAATACTAAATAACAACTAAAATCTATAATAAAATCCAGTCTGTCATCCATCCGTCCATCCAAGTCTTCGGAGAGGGGCGGCATACAAATCTAATAAATTATTATTATTATTATTATTATTATTATTATTATTATTATCTATCTAATGTCCGTCCGTCCGTCCATCCATCTATCTATCTAAGTCTATATATATCTATGTCTGTCTATTTATATCTATATCTATCTATATCTATATTTATCTTACTATATGAGTAATGGGTTGCAAATCCCATCGCTATCTGTTTGTGTGTGGGCTCGCGCATGTGTGCAACACTTATGTGCATCTGGGATTTGAGGCAAAATGTACATTTTGCAGTTCACCAGGGTTTTAATAGGGTTTTTTTTTTCAAAATGTCTGCACACTTGTGTACTTTTTCTTCTCTCTAAGGCAGAGGTCTTGGCAACTTGATGGCTTA
Organism: Erythrolamprus reginae; assembly: GCF_031021105.1. NCBI lineage: Eukaryota > Metazoa > Chordata > Lepidosauria > Squamata > Dipsadidae > Erythrolamprus > Erythrolamprus reginae. Next base: position 21,891,090 of record NC_091957.1, on the reverse strand, counting down.
TGGACTTCAACTGCCATAATTCTCTAGTGGGCTGGAGAATTCTGGGAGTTGAAGTACACAGGTCTTCAAGTTGCCAAGTTTGGGGGCCTCCTGCTCTAGGGCCAATCATTTTTGTTGTTTAGGGGTTTTCCCCCCCCAAAGCAAGATGAGGAAGAGCTCTGTGTGACTCAGAGACCTGCGTTCCTGTTTCTACTGGAAGATTCACATTGTAGAGGGGGAAATGTTGATGCAACTCACATTGGAAAATCTATCGGGGATCGGTTAACCGAATTCTTTTTCCACCTGCTCTCCAGACTCAAAATGTCTATAAATAACCACCCGTTGCATAAAGGCCGTCTGCTAAGGGAGCCCTCTTGAAACAGACCAGGAATCAGAAAGTGGGCTTCAGAAGTTGGTCAGGGCGAGTTTTTTCGCAGGCTGTGCAGAATTTCCACCGTGGGAAAATGCAGGAAACGGGTCGCACACTTCCCCCACCCCCCCACTCCCACTCAAAGGAATCCAGAACATTCCAGTTTCAAAGCCAAGATCTCTGGCATGGCCGTTTTGATGCCGTTTGCAAAAAGTTCAAAGCAAAGCATGAAACAGGGTGTGAGAAAATGTCGTAATCGCTTTGGCATCCTTCCTCCCTTTCGCTTAAAACTCATGTTTGCTGGGTGAAGGACAAAAAATAGATAGATAGATAGATAGATAGATAGATAGATAGATAGATAGATAGATAGATGATAGATAGATAGATAGATAGATAGATAGATAGATAGATAGATAGATAGATAGATACTATACACTGCTCAAAAAGATAAAGGAACACTTAAAAAACAGAATATAACTTCAAGTAAATCAAATTTCTGTGAAATCAAACTGTCCACTTAGGAAGCAACATGGATTGACAATCAATTTCACATGCTGTTGTGCATATTCAGCTTTGTACAGAAAAAGTAGGATGTGTTATTTGAGTGTTCCCTTTATTTTTTTGAGCAGTATATAAGATAGATAGACAGACAAATGTAGACATAAGATATAGATACAGTTGGGCGGGCGGGAAGGCAGGCAGATATAGATGATATATGGACAGATGTAGACAGACAGTTGGGTGGGTGGGGAGGTGGGTAGGTGGGGAGAGGGAGGGAGGGAGAGAGAGAGAGAATAGATAGATAGACAGACAAATGCAGACATAGACATAGACACAGTTGGGTGGACATAGACATAGGTAGGTAGGTAGGTAGGCGGATGGATGGACGGACGGACGGAGAGACAGATATAAATTATATATAAGATAGATAGATAGATAGATAGATAGATAGATAGATAGATAGATAGATAGATAGATAGATAGAAAAACAGATGTAGACAGACATACAGTTGGGAGGGTAGGTAGATAGGTAGGTAGGTAGGTAGGTATATCATCTATCTATCTGTCTGTTTATCTATCTATCTATCTATCTATCTATCTATCTATCTATCTATCATCTACCCATCCTTCCCTTCCCAATGAGCTTCTTCCTGTCCTTAAAGAAGTATTCTTTACACCACAAACAGATGGCCTCCTTGCACATCTGGAAACTTCCCCCCACCACCAGTCTGTCCCAGCATCTGGAAGTGCTCAGATTTGAAAGTCAGATTCTTCCTCCCACATTTCATTCCTCCTAACTGCAAAGCATGAAGTTTCCTTCCATGCCTGGCTTTTGACTTCACGAACCCATCCCTGTCGTTTTCTTGGCAGGGCTCTAAACGAGGATTTAAAATTCCTTTCTGCTGGTACATTTTTCAACTTTATGGATAGGATCTCCTGGTGGTCTCCTTTCTAAAGGCGTCACAGGACCAGCCCTGCTTGTCAAGAAGCAGAGCCAATTTTATCTTTTTATCTGTTTATCTATTTATCTATTTATCTGTTTATCTATTTAACTACTTATCTATTTATTTATCTATCTCCCTCCCTTTACCTACCTACCTACCTACCTACCTATCTATCTATCTATCTATCTATCTATCTATCAATCATATTTTCTGGAGTATAAAACGCACCTTAGTTTTGGGAGAGGAAAACAGGGAAAAGAATCTGCCTACCAAGTATTCATCTGGCTAGCATCCTTAGTCTGGTCAGCTTCAGCACATTATTTTATCCCCTGGTTAGGGCTTTTTTAAAAAAACCCTTATTTGGAGAGAGTAACAATGAAAGAGTTTGCAAGCCAGTAAGAGCTGGGAACATCATTAGCACCTGAAAAGAAACATTCGGAGCAAGTAGAGCAATTGAAAAAACTCTGCAAAGACCTAGGGCTTGGAAAACATTCTTCATAGAGAGTAACAATGAAAGAGCCTGCAAGGTAAGAGCTGGAAAGATCATTAGCACCTGGTTAGGGCTGGAGGAAAAATAAGCTACATTCAGAGTATAAAACACACCCAAATTATCAACCTCTTTTAGGGAGGAAAATGGTGCGTCTTATACTCTGAAAAATACGGTATCTATCTATCTATCTATCTATCTATCTATCTCTCTCTCTCTCTCTCTCTCTCTCTCTCTCTCTCTCTATCTATCTATCTCTATCTATCTCTATCTATCTATCTACCTACCTACCTACCTATCTATCTATCTATCTATCTATCTATCTATTATCAACGAGTCCCATTGGGATTGGGCGGCATAGAAGTCAAATCAATCAATCAATCAATCAATCAATCAGACAAACAAACAAATAAATAATATTTATCTATTTCTCTATTGGGGGTTTCAATTCATTTGTACAGAATGTGAAGGATGTGTGTTTCTTGTTTTATTTTTATTTTTTTATGTATAGTGTACACTGGTTGCAATGTGTGGCCATGAAAGCTGGACATGAGGAAGAACCAAAGAATGGAGGCCTTTGAACTCTGGTGCTGGAAATCTGTTGAAAATGCAGAAAAACATATGGATCATGTGGACCTATGGTGGGAATGCGAGAAGACACAAATTTATTGGGACAAAATAGGTAATTGGCTTGATGGTATATTAGACATTAAAGTGGGAAAAACTCCAGAATGCTTCCTCTTAGGAATTATACGCCAACATCTTAACAAGAATCAGTTATATTTGGTGATCCACATTACAACTGCTGCCAGAATAGCTTTTGCACAAATGTGGAAAAATGAGGAAATTCCACAGGAAGATCAGATTTTGGAAAAAATTATACATTGTGCAGAAATGGTAAAACTTACATTAGAATTAAGAAATAGCGAAGAGCCTTTATTCTATAATTGTTGGGACTTATTTTACTGTTGGATTGAAAGAAAAAGGCCAAGCCGTCATAACATACTTAACTGGTAAAGAATAAAAGAAAAATACCTGGTGACAAATTTTAATATGTAAATGAGATTAAGGTATCTACATCGATTAAGAGGGTTATCTTTTTTCAATTTTTTTCTTTTGTATACTTTTTGTTAATTTTGCTATTAATAGTACCAAATAGCATTCATTATTATTAAGCTATTCAAATTAGGCCATAGAGATTGTACATAGTTCACATTATAATACAGACTTGTCGTGCACTCGCCCGTTTTCTTTGTGAGTTTTAACTTTGTATGTCTATGTTACATTTGTAATACTTGTATATATATGTAAATAAAAATTTAATTTAAAAAAAAAGAGAAGACTCCTGTGAGTCCCTTGGACTGCAGTCAGTCCTGGAGGAGATCAACCCTGACTGACTCTTTAAAAGGCCGGATCCTGAAGACAAAACTCAAAGACTTTGGCCACTTAATGAGACGGAAGGACTCACTGGAGAAGAGCCTAATGGTGGGAACAATTGAGGGCCAAAGAAGGAGGGGACGACAGAGAAGGAGGTGACTGGATGGATTCACTGAAGCTTAAATGGATTCCAGAGGACGATAGGGGACAGGAAGGCCTGGAGCAGAGGTCCTCAAACATGGCCACTTGAAGACTTGAGGACTTCAACTCCCAGAATTCTCCAGCCAGCATAGCTTCAAGTGGCCAAGTTTGGGGACTCCTGGCCTGGAGGAATGTTGTCCATGGGGTTGCAACTTAGCAACTAACAACAACAAGAAGACACTGAAGATGGCATTTAATTTCGTTTTAGGAGGTGCAATGACAATAACTCACCTGTATGGAACCCACACTGCGTATCGGATATTAATACAATCGAGAGAGTCCAGAAATATTTCACGAGAAGAGTTCTCCACTTCTCTGCTCGCAACAGAATACCTTATTCCACCAGACTTGAAATTTGGGGCTTAGATAGTTTAGAGCTTCGCCACCTTCGATCTGATCAAAATGTAGTTCGTAAAATAATCTACCACAATGTCTTACCTCTCAATGAATACTTCAGCTTCAACCGCAACAACACACGCACACAAAATAGATTCAAACTCAATGTAAACTGCTCGAAACTGGACTGTAGAAAATACAACTTCAGCCACAGAGTGATCAATGCCTGGAATACACTACCCAACTCTGTGGTTTCTTCCCCAAACCCCAAAATTTTAACCTTAGACTGTCTACCCCATTCCTAAGAAGTCTGTAAGGGGCGTGCATAAGTGCACCAATGTGCCTACCGTCCCTGTCCTACTGTCCTGATTGTCCTAATTTACCTGTACCTACTTTGCTTATGTTTATGTTTATACCAATATCTGCTATCTTGTACATGTTTTTCACAAACAAAACAAACAAACAAACAAGCTAAACTAAACTAAACTATAAACTAAACTAAACTATAAACTAAACTAAACTAAACTAAACTAAACTAAACTAAACTAAACTAAACTACTCAAGTCAACTCAATTCAACTACACTACACTACACTAAAACCAGCCTGAAAGAAGAATCAAACCAGAAATGTGAAGAAAGAGATGTGGACTTTTCCTAGGTTTCCAAGCCAATTTGTCTCTCTCTTTACAGGTTAAAAAGTTGGTGGCCTGGAATGGATCTTTGGGGGGAGGGGGATCCTTCCAGTTCCCTCGGGGAAAACAGCAGCCACAACCAACAAGATTGGCTCATCTCTCTCTCTGTGTGTATGTGTGTGTGTGCCTCCTGTTGTCAGTTCTCAGGAAGTGAGCGCCCCAAAGGATTCCTTGGCCAAAAGGCTGGGTTTCTTTCTTCCCAAGCACACACACACACGCCCTGTGGATCACTCTGTCGGAGACGGAAGTGAGGAAGCCTCGCATGACACACACTCCACAGAGGGAGAGAGAGGGAGAGAGAGGGAGAGAGAGAAACCAACAAAAGCCACCCACACCTACTCGGTTTCGCACAGCCGGGCGCCCCTCTCCGCTCCCCGCTTTCGAGGCTGCGCCGGGGAGCTTCTCTTGGCCCCGACTTCGGAGATGGGGAACATGGCTTGCGTTCCCCAAGCGCCCGGCCGGTTCCGATATTCTTTTTCTCGGAAATCCTCCTTCAAGAAAGAGTGAGTATCTCGCCTGCCAAGAGTTTGGGTATTTTCTTTCTTTCTTTCTTTCTTTCTTTCTTTCTTTCTTTCTTTCTTTCTTTCTCTCTTCTTTCTTTCTTTCTTTCTTTCGCCCCATTCACGCTCTTCCTTTCGGTCTTTTTCTGGGAAAGTTTTTCTTTCTTTCTTTCTTTCTTTCTTTTTCTTTCTTCCTCCCTCCCTCCATTCCTTTCCATCCTTCCCTTCCTTTCATTCTTCTTCCTTTCCTTTTCCTTCCTTCTTTCTTTTCCCTTTATTCTTCTTTATTTCCTTTCCTTTCCCTTCTTTCCTTTCCCTTCATTCTTCTTTCCTTTCCTTTCCCTTCATTCTTCTTTCCTTTCCTTTCCCTTCATTCTTCTTTATTTCCTTCCCTTCCCTTCTTCCCTTTCCTTTTTCTTCCTTCCTTCTTTCCTTTTCTTTCCTTTCTTTTCCTTCCTTTCCTCTTTCTTTCTTTCCTCCCTCCCCTCCCTCCCTTCCCGTTTCGTTCCTTTTCCTCCTTTCCTTCCTTCCTTCCTTCTTTCTTTTTCTTTTCTTCTCAAAGGGTTTCGCCTGCGCGTGTCATTCCTCTCAAGGATTTATATCTCCCAAATGTTTGCAGAATAACATGATCCCCTCCGCGCGCCCGGATCGGGACGAACGTAGTGTAGTTGTGAATTCTTTCTTTAAAAAAAAGAAGTTTTTTCCCGCAGAGAAAAGAAAGGGGGGGGGGGAGTTTTATTTTTAATCCGTCTTTTGTGTCTGTCACTTCGGCGTGCGTTGCCCCCCTTCGACAACGTTAATTTTAGGCGTTTTTCCAAAGACTGTCCTGGGAAATTGGAGTCCTACCCATTCAAAATGTACCCTCCCGGTCTGCTTTTTACCCCCTGTGCTCAATGGAGCTTATTCCTTTTGAAGGGCTTTATCTGTTGCCTAGGATGTCGGGTTTTCTACTGAAAACACCCCGCTTTTTCAGTAGGGAATAAAAAGAAACCCAAACAATTCAAGTTTGCAATTAGAATGCAAAGTTTTGCAGCCCCTTCTCTTCGCTTTATAATCGGAAGACTGACTAAAAATACCCCTTTTTCTTCCGCCAGATCCTTCTCTAAGTTTATTTATAATCCTAAATATTCCTTGCAATTGAGAGAAGATTCAAAACTGCATTAAGCAGGGAAGTGGGGTTTGTGTCGTCGTCCCCCCACCAAAAATAAAATTTGTAGACCAGACGGAAGAAAATCATTTAAAGAAATCTTGAACATTATTTGGCTCTTCTCTTCCCTTTTAAACGTCTCTCTGTCTCTGTCTGTCTGTCTGTCTGTCTCTCTCTCTCTCCCTCTGTGTCTCTGTCTCTCTCTCTCTGTCTGTAGGTCTGTCTGTCTCTGTCTCTCTCTCTCTCTGTTTGTCTCTGTCTCTCTCTCTGACTGCCTGTCTCTGTCTGTCTGTCTCTCTCTCTCCCTGTGTGTCTCTGTCTGTAGGTCTGTCTGTCTCTGTCTCTGTCTCTCTCTGTTTGTCTCTGTCTCTCTCTCTGACTGCCTGTCTCTGTCTGTCTGTCTCTCTCTCTCTGCATATCTGCAAAATTGCGCTCACCACCCAAAGTCACTGGAAGTTGGGCGGGTTGTCAATGCAATACCTAATTATTATTTCATAGTAGGTTTTTCTTTTAAAAATTTTTTTACCTGCATTTGGCGGCGTGGGAAAATGAAACGTATCTCGACCTGCATATTCCTTGTCATAGCTGACTAATTTAATTGCATAGGAGACTGAAGGAAACCGGATAGCCTCCTGCATTTCGAAGCGCGTCAATTTCCTACTGGACCTGGTTCTGTTTTAGCAAACGTCAGAGTCTTAACAGAGTTGGAAGGGGCACCTTGAAAATCATCTAGTCCAACCCCTTCCTTCCCCTAAGCATGATTGTCTCTCTTTATCTCTGTTATTTCTCTGTTTTGGTATTGCTGATTCATTGGGACTGCTGTAGTAAGAACTGTGTATTCGATGATAGTTTATGTATCTGTAAGCTGTACCAGTAAGGCTTGTAAGTACTGTATTGTTAATATATTGGGAGTTATTTGACTGATTTGACTGTGCATGACTGCACTGTTTAAGCTTCACTACGATAAAGTAAATACTATTTTCTACGCTTTAATGTACAGTATTTGGTTTGTATGACTGACCCATTACTCATATATCTCCTGACTTTCTGCTGGACATCTGCTAGAATTCCATGTTTCTATTGCATATGTGGAGGACTGAAGGGAAAGGGGGGGGGACATGATCGAAACATAGGTTAAAGGCAGTAATGGGCAGCCAAAGTTTTTACTGCCACACTGTGGGTGTGGCTTATTTTGTGGGTGTGGCTTTATTGTCATGTGACCAGGTGGGAGTGGCTTGAACGATCAGCATCATTCAAGTGAACTGTTAAGTCCTCGACTTACAACCTCACCAGTGTCGCTCTCTGGGGTGACAATTTGCTCCGTGTTTCCTGCTCTCTCCTTCCAGGGTTGCCCCCTGTCTCAGGCTGGGTAGCTAGGCAAATGGGTGCCAATCAGCTGTTGAGAAAAGAGGGGGGAGGCCCCCTGCAACTCCTGCTGGCGCTGGTCTCCCTGCTGCTTTCCGAGGAGGAGCAGGAGGGGAGGAGGGGATAATCAGCTGGAGCTGGGCACACAGCTTCATAGAATACAATAGAATAGAATAGAATAAAATAGAATAGAATTCTTTACTAGCCAAGTGTGATTGGACACACAAGGAATTTGTCTTGGTGCATATGCTCTCAGCGTACATAAAAGAAAAAGATACATTTGTCAAGAATCATTTGGTGCAACACTTAATGATTGTCATAGAGGTCAATAAGCAATGAAGAAAATCAATATTAATAAAAATCTTATGATACAAGCAACAAGTTACAGTCATAGAGTCCTAAGTGGGAGGAAAAGGATGATAGGAATGATGAGAAAAACTAGTAGAATATAAGTGCAGATTTAGTAAAAAGGCTGACAGTGTTGAGGGAATTATTTGTTTAGCAGAGTGATGGCATTCGGGGGAAAACTGTTCTTGTGTCTAGCTGTCTTGATGTGCAGTGCTCTGTAGTGACATTTTGAGGGTAGGAGTTGAAACAGTTTGTGTCCAGGATGTGAGGGGTCAGTAAATATTTTCCCCGCCCTCTTTTTGACTCGTGCAGTGTACAAGTCCTCAATGGAAGGCAGGTTGGCAGCAATTGTTTTTTTCTGCAGTTCATTTATGTTGTGAGCTGCCCTGAGTCCTCAGGAGGGGGGGGGGGGGCGGCATACAAATCCAATAAATAAATAAATAAATTTCTGCTGGTGGAACTGTGTTCCACCCCGTCCTGCCTGTTGCCCACCCCTGGTTAAAGGGTTCGATAAGGCTCAGGAGGGAAGTGTTTTTTAATAGGAAAGTGAACCCAAGAACAAGGGGGCACAATCTGAGGTGAGTTGGGGGAAAGATCAGAAGCAACGTGAGAAAATATTATTTGACTGAAAGAGTAGTAGATGCTTGGAACAAACCTCCAGGAGACGTGGTTGGTCAATCCACAGGAACTGAATTTAAACACGCCTGGGATACACATAGATCCACCCTAAGATAAAATACAGGAAATAGTATAAGGGCAGACTAGATGGACCAGGAGGTCTTTTTCTGCCGTCAATCTTCCATGTTTCTATATGTGCATCCTTCATAACTCAGGGGTCGCCCTGAAGACTCCTACAGCATTTCTTACAAATGACAGCCCAATCTGTTCTTAAAAATCAGGACAGCGTTAAATAGAGCCATTTTTACATTTATTTTTTATTTTTTATTATTTATTTGATTTATACGCCACCCCTCTCCGAGGACTCTTTTTGCTTTTATGAAACTAAACTCAAATAAAACCCCACAAAAACCTGTCAGTTGTCATTGGTTGGGCTTACTTGTTTGCTTCCCCCCCCAGCCCTGGGAGAGGTCAGACTACAAATTTCATCATCCCCAGCCAGCACAACGCGTGGCGTGGCTAAGCAATATAACAATAGCCGGCCATTCTAGGATATTTTTTTTCTTCTGATCCAGTTTCAAAATTATGGATGGTCAAAATTATGCAAAGGGAACCGATTGTCAGTTTCGAATGGTTAGACGCCTAAGTAACCAGATACTTAGGCTCTCTATCACTCTGGTGTGTGGGTGTGTGTTTGTGTGTGTGTGCAGGCACGCAACTGCTTTTAAAGGACAGTACGAATTAGAGTTGACTGTGGGCGCTGGAAAATATTTCCCCATCTATATGGAAAATCCAGTTTTCCACTTGTTCCCCATTGCAAAAAAAAAAAAGTGCAATCCACAGGTTGTGTGGATGCGCTTTAAAAACACACACGACCTGATTTCAAGACATGGGGCCTTGTTTCTTGTTTTGTGACACCGCTACGAGGAATTGTGAAACGGTGTTCGAAGGAAAATGGATGTGCAAAATGGGATCAGAACGAGGATGGTCCTTTTGCAAACTTCCCCAAGAGTCAAGACCATTTCAGAAAGGAATTGCTAAAATTACAGGGAACGTGGAAAATTGTGTGTTTGTGTGGGTTTCGGTTTTCCTTTCCCAATCAATGGCTCCCTTTCCCAATCAAATGGTTGCCCGTTTATCTTAGTTTTGTTTGTAAATAATTACTAAGTCACTCCCTGCGTTCGCTGGTAAACTGGATAGCTAAATGAGATAACGTCATACCGAAAGTTGACTCATTTTTTTTTGCTGCTTTGTCGATGGTTTGGTTGTGTAGCTTGAGTTCTCATGCTTTCCGATGGGCTAGGAAAGATTGACACCGACTGATAAGAATC